>NC_068999.1:50127118-50128297 GCF_001194135.2 Octopus bimaculoides
AATTAATTTATTTGCCACTAATATAGCATAAGCGGTAATGAAGAGCTTAATTGCTACAATTAATGAAGTATATAATATATATATGTGTGTATATATATATATATATATATATATATATATATATATAGTATTATGCACACATTAAGATAAAGCCAGATGTTAGTGAAACTATATATATGTGTGTGTGTTTGGTAGAACAAATCAGGAGAAATGGCACTCAATTCATGAGTAATTTTATTTTTGTAATAGGGCCCCAAGAGTATCGTCCGTGCTTCGGTGCCAATCAGAACTTAAAGTTCCAATCGCATCATGAAAAGTGGCCCACCCAACGATATGACTGTTGTTTAATACAGAAAGAGTTCAAACAGTGGAATGCTGTGAGGACGAAAATTGCTAACTTGCTTATATTGATGAGTTTGTTACTTTTTAATACTCTCTTGACACGAACTAATTATGCCGGGAGTAAATACAATATTAGATTAATACCTTATACAAACTATGTCGTTTCTAAACATTCTTAATCTAGCGTCGCGTGACGTTATATTGAAGTAGTAAGCATAGTAAAATTTATATTGAATCTCGCAAAAATAACGAAGTATTTTTTAATGTAAAACATTTTTTAACAATACGAAACACCAAACTGTAATTTAAAAAAAACTTTCCCACTTGAACACTCATGTAACCACGTAAATGTATTTTCATATTTACACACACACGTGATGTCGACAAATTACCTCCCCTTTTGTTTCAGAATTACTAACAATTGCCGCAAGGTTTGTATTTTCTTTCTCCAACTAAGAGGCAAATTTTAAATTCATTTAGAATTTTTATGTGTCATCTTGTACATTGTCATATATCTGATATATATATATATATATATATATTCCCTTATTGGGACTGTCACGTTAAGTTGGCAATATATATATATATATGTTTAAGTTCCGTCCAGATTTTATAAATAAAAGGCTCTTTGTTTTTCGAGCGCTGGATGGACATCCGTCAGTCGCGCTAAACTGACCAGATATGGAAAGACAGGCAATTTTTGGTTCACCTTTTCTAGAACCTCCCCGGTCTCCGGATGAGCAGTGCCCTCTCCAAATGGAGCTGCTCAGACACCCATGCAGCAACCGAATCCTACCGCTGTCTTGGGCGACAAGGAGACGACTTTATATCTAGCAT
>NC_068999.1:50128570-50138759 GCF_001194135.2 Octopus bimaculoides
TGCCACCTTGCCGCAGGACTTCCGAATAAAAAAAAAATTTTTTTAGCGCACATGTCGAGTAGGTGTCGGCAATGCCTGCGCTGAGTTTTAGGTCCACTGAGGCTTGCACAACACCTCATAGACCCTCTCCACTTTATTGACATTATCCAGAGACAAGCCGGAGCAAGATGTCTGGTGCCAATATAAGTCGCAGGCTCAGGGATGTGGGAGCGCCGTAATCTCTAGCACAAACCAAAGATCCCCAAAATGTCCAATGCCATTCTCTGCATATTTGGTTTTATATCAGAGTGACCTCCTAGAGACATGCTTCAACAAAAGCGGAGGGGCGCCTCACTCCCAGTGGTCTTTCAGCACGCTGGACACCATCCCGGAATTTCTGCGTACCCGTGCTATTGCTAGATAGCCGTTGAGCCTGCACTAGGTCCATCCGAGCTTTCGACAGGTCTTGTTTTTAATCCTGCTGTGTTTCTAGCAACCCTCCTCACCATAATGTGTGTGTGTCTGTATGTATATATAAACAAGAATGAATTCAGAAAAATAACTGAGAGAGCAGTGTCCTGTATTTGAAGAACGTAAGACAATAGTGATATAGCAAATACCATGAAACAGATTTTTGATGTAGTAAAGTCATCTCCGAGCTAGAGGACATGTTCCAATTACTAAATGGTAAACTGTGAGATGAACTCTGTATGAGGAGATAACTCACTAGACAAAAATTCTTTAAATTTGACCTGCCATTAAGATAAATGGACAAGCTTATAAATCTGTTTCATGGTATTGTCTGGAGATAAGGACAACCGTGGACACATATTACTATCTTAACGGCCGTTAGCAGCAAGACAAACTTGGACTTGCACAAAAAAGAATAGAACAAATCTATGGCCCAATTAATTTTATTCCTTTCAGTCATTTGACTGAAGCACCGTCTTGAAGGAAGGGTTTTAGTCGAACAAATCGACCCAAGAACTTATTTTTCATGAGCCTAGTACTTATTCTATCGGTCTCTTTTTGTGGAAACGCTAAGTTACGGGGACATAAACACACCAGCATCGGTTGTCAAGCAATGATGGCGCGGGGGCGGACACACATACGACAGGCTTCTTTCAGTTTCTGTCTCCCAAATCCACTCACAAGTCTTTGGTCAGCCATTTTTTATCTATGAACCCCATTGATTACTATTTTATTGTGGTTGACCTTCATAGCCATTCGATGTTTAAAAACTAGTTTTATAGGAATTTCTTTCAAAATTCCTATTTTGTTTCTCACATGTTAACTTGTGTAGATTGAACTATGTAAAATCTTAGAGAAAGAAACATAGTTGTCTCTTGTAATAAATACATGAAAAGCAAGATTTTTTCAGGATCCTCAATTTAATATTTTGTTACGTGGATCCCAAAATATCTTATATGGACCACGGTTGAGAACCGCTGATTTAAACAATTCATGTCATTCGGTGAAGTTATCGTTCTCTCTTCTCTAAAATACTAAACAAGCGAGAGTGTACATGCTCTCTCTCCCCGCTCTCTCTTAGCTTTCTAGAAATAGCAACCAAATCAACTCTCAAATCACACCTCATGAAAGGATATATAAGAATATAATAATATATATTCCTAAATCGACCGGAAGATAATTTACTAGAATGGTACATCAGGTGTAAGAGTCCCTCGATTAGGGTTGACTTGAGGTTAAACAATAACTAATGTTTAAGAATCTTAATTTATCATACTGTACTCTGTTACATTAAACACCATTATATGCACCACTATATTTTATTACAGTAAACAGCACCATTATATATTCTATTACATGAAAAAATTAGACGCTTGCATATTTGGCACGTTGACAACTCTGAGGATCTTCGCCGTCTATCCTCCACGAGACCGCATTACAATTACAAGGACAGACTAAAGGAATAAAATTAAAACGGTTTATTTATTGCTCAAAACATTTACACGAAAAATACTCAGAACCAGGTTTTCGGTGATGCGTCTGTAGTGTAAGAAAATCTTATTACATTACGAAAATAGAAAAGAAAAAAGAGGAAAAAAGACGCATAGAAATGACGACGAAAGCCTCGAGATTGTCATACGTAAGTATTTCATTTATCTCTGTTGTATAGTTATTTACTTATAACATTAATAGAGCAAGTAATATAATATGTTTTCAAGTTATCTGAAGTTCTCTACCGTTACACCATAAATAAAACCGCCTCTTCCATTAAGAGAGTGGGGGAGAAGGAGGGGTAGATAGATAGATAGACACAATCAGAGATAGACAGAGAAAGAAAGAGATGTATTGAGATAGATAGATAGATAGATAGATAGATAGATAGATAGACAGACAGAGAAAGAAAGAGATATATTGAGATAGATAGATAGACAGACAGAGAAAGAAAGAGATATATTGAGTGAGAGAGAGGTAGATAGATAGACAGACAGATAATCAGAGAAAGAAAGATATATTGAGATAGATTTAGAGCGCGTGTAATTTCCACTGAAGAGTTATGTAGACTCAAAATCCCGATCGCCAACTCTCTTCTCAACGTCAAATTGTTCTTTTAAATACAATATAAATTTATAAGGTAAGGCGGCATTCAAGGCAAGGCTAGCTTACCAAAAGCAACACCTACGGACCATTTTCATTTAGATATTTGTGGAAGAATTCCAAACCCTCGCCAACGCCATTAACTAATTAAAGAGATAACCTTATTGGTCCCACCAGTAGCAATTAATTTCGGCAAGCTTTCGAAGTAACTTTTAAACTGAAGCCGAATACGTAACTGTTTTTTGTTAACCTGATCGTTCACCATAGCGATGTTGCTTCCGAAATAAGAAGATTTGTTGGCATAGAAACATAGAGAGGAATTAGATCCGACTACTTCTTTTCTTGATATTCCTCTCCGCAACGAGAAATGAGTAGCGAAGACAAAAAACAATGAGAGGCTAAAATTAAGGATATTTCTTATGCATAAATTAGAGGGATGTTGTTATTGAATTTATTTCGTCAGTGGGCCTTTTCATTCGTGATGGAGTAGTAGGAGTGTCGTTGTTTGGTATTTTAAATTTGATGGAACCCATGTCTTTCTTAAGCCTGAGTACAGCCGATTTCTTTGAGAGAGAAGGAGAGACGAACAAAAATCGGCACTACTTAAATAGAGAGGTCCCGTTTACAGTGCACACTCGTTAGGGTTAGTTTTAGGTATAGAGCAAGGGTTACGTAGATGCGTAGGGACCTCTGTATTTAAGTAGTATCCAAAAATTGATCCTAGTTCTAGGCATTTTATTTATCAACTTCCAAAAGGAAAAGTAGAACTAGGCGGGATTTGAACTCAAAACACAGAAAGGATTACAGCAAAGATTTACCCAACGGTCTAATGAAAATGCCAAATTACCGTTATGTGGTACAGAGGTTGAAGATTGAGTGATATTTTGTTAGTTTCGTAACCTCAAATTAGTACAACTTAGTTACTTACCATCGCTACCGATTAATGGATTCGAGCGAGTCTCTGCAGTTTCTCAAATTTAGTTTAACTGGTCAAAATATACTCTTATGTGTTTCATATCGTGTCACTAGAATAACCCAATAAAGATAATTAACATTACCCAACCCAATCCATATGGCAGTAAAAGGTTGACAGAATGTGATTTGAAAAGAGCCTCATTAGCACGTAGTAACAAAGCCGTTGGTCTTTGACGAAGTGGGGAGAACATGTGATACTCGATTGCAGACAGATGTGCGCTGCTTTTCAGTAACCTTCTGCTCAACTGTTCGAGGTGAATGGTGGACTAGGAGATGGATTCACTACCTACCGCAACTCTCAGATGGATATGAAGAATGCTGCGAAAGGCCGATAATAGCGGCTGAGATACAAGTATCTTATAAGTTGCTGTTCGAAAGGCAGAACGCCTGGTCTAGATTATCTGCCATACGAGCTTCACGCTTCCTTGCTAGACGTATTCGATGACTGGCAAACCGTCTGCTACAACTGACAGCAAAACAAGAATTCCTAGTTCTGTGAACTAAAGAGTGGTAGCATTGCGGAGAGAGAATGCAGGCTTTTCCATTTTTATTTTGTTGTGGAACGATTTTCTAAGGATCGCAGAACTCATCGCAGAAATGCATTTCATCCTTTCGAAGTTGATAAAATAAGTACCAGTTGAACACTGGTTCGATGTAATTGACTTAACCCCGTTCCACAAGATTTCAGGGCTTCTACCTTTAGTAAAAAGAATTATTACTGAATCGTTAGCACGCCAGACAAAGTTGTTTAGCGGCTTTTATTTTGGCTTTATATTGAGTTAAAATTCCACTGAGATCGACTTTGTCTTCCTAACAATATTACCAACCGTTAGCTACACTCAAAATTATAAATATTGATGAAAAACATAGAGTCTTCAGTGTACGATTGATCTTTTATTTTTTAGGGTTTTTTTAAAAATCCATTTATTTGTTTCAATCATTGGACTTCGGCCATGCTGGAACATCGCCTTGAGAAATTTTAATCGAACTAATTTCCGCTGAGCGCTCTCTACCATTAAGCTAAGAGACACCTGACATTTATTTCTCTCAGCAGAGATAAAAGTTAAGTCAAATACAGCAGAGTGAGTTGATTGGGCGCTGACGATCTGGCGTGGCTGACTGGACATTCAACCAGTTTTGGCACTGGAATCAAATACGCACACGCGCGCAGAAATATACAAGTAGAGAGAATTTAGAGAGGGTGAGGTGGGAGAGAGAGTTATTATAGTTCATTAATTGAGTACGATTGGAAAACATTTCCCTTCTCTTACACATAGAGCTAAATATACACACATAAACAGACCGAGATGGAGAGACAGACAGACAGAAACAGAGAGAGATAATGAGAAAGTGGGGAGAACGGGAAAACATTAAAATGTCTGATGTCAAATAAGTCAACGTCGAATTACTGATGCTGAATAGACAGCACCACAACAGCTATGCCAAAACGTTTTCTATCCCAAATGCAGACAATATTTGAACTCAGAAACGAGCATAAAATAATGTAACTAAATATTGTGAACCATTTTGCTGCCTGACGAAAGTAATCGGTTCTTCTAACATATGCAAAGTAGATTAATTTTGTTCCAAGATTGCAGAAGCTGAACATGGTGTCCTGTGAGCAGAGTAATTAATGGATAAATATATTCTAGCAGTCTCGTGAATTAAATATACGTTCAGTGGAATAAATTAGAAATTAAGTGGACTGAAAATAAATCGCGGGAGGGGGGAGGGTTGTGGGTGAGGAGAAAGAAAGAAAGAAGAGAAGAAGAAAAAACCGCGTGGAAGAATTCTAACAGAATTCCACCGCAGGAAATTTGATAGTGAGACAGTAAAGTTTTTGCAACGTACTCAAATATTGAGGAAGAGGAACAAGAAGAAGAAGGAGGAGGAGGAGGAGGAGGAGGGGGAAAAGCGGTAGAGTGAGGGGGAGTAAAGAGGTAGAGGGAGGAGGAGACTGAAGAGGAGGTGGAAAAAGAAAAGAAGAAGACTGGACCAATGTGAAATAAAGCGTCTTGCTCAAGGATACAACGCGTCGCCGGGAATTGAACTCACGACTTGAGCCGAGTGCCCTAACCACTAAGCCACGCGCCTTCATCATACATACATACATACATACCCTGTTGTTGATGTTGAAATTCCGCTGAAGCGGCCTTGGATCTACGTTAGAAACCGGCTCTTTCTCCATTGGCAAGAAATCTTGAAATAAAACCGAACAATGACATGCATTCATACACCCGTCTGGAGTAAAGTATGGCTGAACTTGGAATCTTGGGGAGACAATGCAAATCCTTAATTCGTAAGCTACAAATGATCTCGATATAAGAATTAACCAGAATAAAGAAAATTGTCGAAGGCGTTTCACTGGCTCACTTTCTTCTTACAAAGTTTTACTTCTTCCCTATAACAATTCAGTTATTCAGCGTTACCACAACAATTATTTGTCAGCAAAACGAAAATGCCCAACGAACGAACCCTTTAATAAACAAATTCTGAGTAACATGATTTTCTTTTAGATTTCTTTATAACAAAACGGATTTAATATGGAAACGCCTTTCGTTGCTCTCGGAATATCAGAACGATATACACAACTAACGGCTTAAGTTTCAAGTCTCCAGTTGGCATTTGTTCCTCACAAACCTTCTGAATCTTCTTTTCTTTTCCATTTTTTTTTTTTACTTCCCACTTTTTCTCAGAAGAAATTTTAGAAAGCAAGCGCTTTCGAAGTAATCCACATTCGTCTACATCACTGCTACTCAAAGTGGTGGTCCGCGAGCCATCAGCTGCCGGTACGCGGCGAGTTTCCAGAAAAGAAAGTAACGTTATAAAATGCTTATGTAATATTGTATTATTTGTTTACAAAATAAATACAAGTTAAAAAAAGTTGTCAACTTTTATTGTATTCATTATATATATTCTTTTCTACTCTAGGCACAAGGCCCGAAATTTTGGGGGAGTGGGCCAGCCAATTAGATCGACTCCAGGACGCAACTGGTACTTAATTTATCGATCCCTAAAGGATGAAAAGCAAAGTTGTCCTCGGCGGAAATTGAACTCAGAACGTAGCAGCAGACGAAATACCACTAAGCATTTCGCTCGGCGTGCTAACGTTTCTTATTTCTTTACTGCCCACAAGGGGCTACACACAAAGGGAACAAATAAGGACAGACAAACGGATTAAGTCGATTATATCGATCCCAGTGAGTAACTGGTACTTATTTAATCGAACCCGAAAGGATAAAAGGCAAAGTTGACCTCGGCGGAATTTGAACTCAGAACGTAAAGACAGACGAAATACCGCCAAGTATTTCGCCCGGCGTTCTAAAGTTTCTGCCAGCTCACCGCCTTATTCATCATATATATGTTGTTTCCGGTATAAACTAATATTACTAAGAAATATTACCGGTCCCTGGCACATTGGGGGGAAAAAAACTGCCAGTACACCACATCAGATAGTTTGAGAAGCACTGGCCTACATTAAATATTACGTTAGACGGATATATACTTCTTTGTATAACAGCCTTTAGTTGCGCATAGACGTTCATTTATTTATCTATTTATAATTGTCTTATTCTTTTGTTTTTTTTTTTGTTTTTTTAAGTTTGCAGTACAACGATTCACGATTCCGCAACAAACACTTGATTTCTTCTACTCTGTTTGTTGGATTTAATTTGGCATCTCTTGTTTTACGTGACAAGATGAGTTGGATAACTGAATTTTAAAAAAAATATTACTTCTGGTTCCGGTTGTTAGTTGTCTTGCTGCAGTCGACCAAGGTGGACATGAATTTTGGGTCTGTCCAAAAAAAAAAAGAAAAAAAAAAATTTGAAGAATTCGCCGGGGTAAGTCGTTTTTATTGCTCAGCTGGGCAACAATTTATTGCTTGTATTTATTTTTTCAGTAAATTGTTGTTCAGCGGTGTAGCATTTTCGCTTTCCTTGGCGAGTTTTTTGTGTTCGTTGTACGAACAAATTTTGTATTCGCTGTCTGTGGGAGGCGAGTTCGCTTCATACAGCGGTGAATTTTTTTTATTTTGACTTTTAGCCGAAAAAGAACCCAAAAAACTTTGAATGAAGTCGAACGAGGTAGGTGGAATTGGTTTCTGAGCTATGTGTAATTTATTGTTTCAATTTTTTTCAGTAAATTCGCCAGCTCTGAGGCAGTTCCGTTTGCTTTCGGCAACTTTAAGTTGTTGCTCATTTTAGTGAGCAAAATTGTGTTTCTCGTTTGTCGTTATTGGTAGGCGTGTTCGAGTCACCATAACAGCGGACTGAGAATTTTTTGTGAAAAACTTTTTGTGTCGCACTTAATTGCGAGAACTGTTGTTTTTGCGGGCGTATCTCGCCTCCGAAAAACTTGCGAAATTCTAACAATTTGTGAAGGATTTTTGTGTTCCTGCTGCTATGGAATGGATTACCTTACCGGAATACCTTTTATTTGGAGTACCTTTATTGGAATACCTGTAGGTTTAAGAAGTGTTTAAGAAGTGGCCTTAGTCACAAATCGACTTCCACTGTACGTGTATATGTGTGTGTGTGTGTGTAGAGTATTAAAAACAGAAAAGAAAAACAATGAATGGAGAACAGAGAATAAGTACATTGGATTTATTGAGTCTTCTTTTTCTCACTTTGATTGATAGAGTCTTTATTGTATTTTTTTCTTTGTTGAAGAATAGCTGAAATAGTGGAGTTGATGATGATGGTGATGGTTTATGATCATGAGGAGTTTTCTGAATAACAATAAGAGATGATGATGGCGGCGGTGATGACGATGGTGATGATGATGATGGTGATGATGATGTGATAATGATAAATGGTGATAAGATGATGAAGCAAAATAATATAAAGCTAAAATTTTTAATGGTTAATCTCCAACACCCCCTCCTACAACTATAAAAAAAAAAAAAAAAACGAAACAAAAAATAGGAAACAAACGTAAACAATAATTAAGAGTGAGACAACTGGATAGAGATTGATAGACAGATAGTAAAAGCAACATTGACACATACACAATGTGTATGTGTGAGTGTGTGTACACAAACGGGAGGAATAGTATTCAATGCATGTGGAAGAGCTTATTTATTCACAGCTGATGATTTCACCTTGTGACTACTCTGAGTTTCAGCTCACTTTTCATCCATTCATCCATCTGATGATCAGATGAATGCACAAGAGTGAAAAACAGAGAACAGCCACAGAGCAAACCACCAGCTTCAAAAGAATATACATGGACATGTCAATATATATCTATCTCCTTTAACAAGGTACGTACAGAGTTGAGAGAAAATTGGTTGCTATTTCTAGCAGGTCAGATAACCACACCAAGACTCCTGGTAGTAGTAGTAACAGTAGTATACACTGTTGTAATTAGTTCTGATTTGCAGAGTTATTTCTAAGTAGGGGGGGTCTTGTCACAACACTGGTTTTTACACAGGACTCTGAGTGTGTGTGTGTGTGTTTGATTATAGTAGTGTAAATATGGGTGTTTGTGAGTATTATCAATTTGAGGGATTTAACAAAAACCCAGCTAGTAATTCCCAATGAAATTGTAGCTTGCAATTCACATCTTGTAGTGTGTGGTATGTACATCTCTTTCCCTCTCTTTCTCCATGCATTTACACATACATATAAAGGAAAGGACGATGAGATTACACCTAGAAAGTTATCTTCCGAAGCACAAGTCCAGACAAGGTTTGCCCGTACAAACCAGACTCCCCTCTCCACACTATCGATGTTATCCAAGAGAAAGGCAAAGGCCGATACAGCTTGGCACCAGTGATGTCGCAACTCATTTCTACAGCTGAGTGTAACTGGAGCAATGTGAAATGAAGTATCTTGCTCAAGAACACACACACACAGCATAGTCTGGGAATTGAACTCATTACTACCTCATGACTGTGAGCCCAGCACTCTAACCACTGAGCCACATGCCTTCACACATACATATAAACGCTTTATATACACATAAAAGGTAAATGGACCTCTGTCGATTTTGAAGATGAGTATTATAGTAAGACCAATCTAGTGAACCAATTTCTCATTGATGGGTGTACAAGTGGCTGAGTATTCCACAGAAAAGTCTCCCTTCAATGTAATTCTCAAGCAGATTCAATGCAATGCAGTATATGTATGTGTGTGTGAGTGTAAGAGAGAGAGAGAGACAAGGTTGGCTCTTTGAATGACAAGTGCAGTCCCTCCAGTGAGGTTGAACCTAGGACCTATTGAATGCAAATCAAACTGGTTAATAAACTAGCCATGCCTTTGTGTGTATATACATATATACAGACACACACACACACACAGATGTACAGAGCTGCACCATATATTATATAAGCACACACACAAATTTATGTACCTTTAAATATACATAACAGTAAAATTGTACATACATACATACATACACGTTTTCTATCTCTCTTACATGATACACACAAATACTGCATCATAATTTATATATGTTCACACACACACACAAATTTAAGTACTTTTACATATGCATAAAAGTAAAACTGTATATACATCACACCCACACATTTTCTTTCTCATGCTATAATTATATACATACTGCACCATATTTTATATATGTACACATACACACACACACACACAAAGTATGTGTTGTACTTAGAAGAGGAAGAATAGAAATAAGAACAGAAACAACATATCATGAG
>NC_068999.1:50140223-50147143 GCF_001194135.2 Octopus bimaculoides
TATTTCTTTATTGCCCACAAGGGGGGACAAACAAGGACAGAGAAAGGGATTAAGTCAATTACATCGACCCCCCCCTCCCCCAGTGCATAACTGGTACTTAATTTACCGACCCCGAAAGGATGAAAGGCAAAGTCGACCTGGGCGGAATTTGAACTCAGAACGTAACGGCAGACGAAATACCGCTGAGCATTTCGCCCGACGTGCTAACGTTTCTGCCAGCTCACCGCCTTGAAAGATAAAGTTCACCTCAGAGGGGTGTGTAAGTTGGCAATTCAGCAAAAGAGACCGACAGAAGACGTACCAGGCTTTAAAAAGTAGAAGTATTGCAGTTGATTCATTTGACTAAACTTCAAGGCAGTGCCCCAGCATGACCACAATCTAATGATTGAACCAAGTAATATATATATATATATTCTGCTTCTTATTAAATACTCTTTACCTGCTTTGCACAGTCATATAAAGCATCTGCTACTAGTGAGAGGGAGGGAAAAAGAGATTATGTGATGCTCATGCCATAAGCCAACATCATTCGTGATGTAAGCAAAATGAAATAGCTGCAACCAGAAAATGAAACTGGATTTCTGATACTACCCAGAGAATGCTTACCTCCATACCCTAGGTTTCTATGCACACACACACACATGGTTGTTCTTCTCCCCACCTCTACAACCTCCAAGCAGTTTCATTAATATAACTTTATCCATTTCATAAAGCAATGTTGTGTGTGTGTGTGTGTGTGTGTGTGTAACTAGAAAGGGGTTTATATCACTAAGCTAGCATCGCTTTCAACAATCCTATACTGATGAGAAGTTGAAGGGGAGGAGGGAGAAGAGGAGAAAGAAGTGGAAGGGGAAGAGAAGGGTATTAAGTAATGTAGTGCCATAATGAGTGAGATAATTGAAACAGAAAGGAAAGATAGGATAGGGAGCTGGGCATATGTGTGTGTGTGTGTGTGTGTGTGTGTCAGAGCTGAGGAGGGAAGGCAAAGTGAGAAAAGATATGTAGTAAGGATATGTGTTATTGGATGAGACACTCTAGATAGATAGATAAATATGTAAGTTTGTGTGTGTGCATCTCTCTCTCTCTCTACACACACACACATACGTGGCTAGATAGCTAATATATGTTACCATGTCAGGTTTCTGAATGAACACAAATTTTTCTTAAAAGCCTCCGAAAGCAACCGTTGCCTAAGGGGACAGCTTGCATGCATAGGTTTTATGTTTGCATAGGTATGAAGTCTGTATACACATAAAATGTGTGTGTGTGTGTGTTTATTGTGGATGAAAGACGCACAAAATGTGATTGACTAATACCAGAGAGTATGGTAGATATTACCCTGGCCTGTTTGCAAATTAAAAAAATACTTTTCGGCTGCTGGAGGTAGGTGAAAATGTTTCACAAAACACAGCAAAACTCAAAATGGATACAATTTTACATTTGTCATAGAGGATGGTCTTCAAACCAAAATTAATGTGTGTGTGTGTGTGTGTGTGTGTGTGTGTGTGTGCATCATTCACTGACAAGAGATCAACTAGAAACAGATCCATGCCACTGACATTACTTCTTTCAGAATAATTCTTTCATCAGAGAAAAACTGAAATTTTGGGATATGAGAAGCAGCTGACGGAAACGACAGACGTGAAGAATCTAATGTGTTGTGACCTTGTTCTTCCTTTTGACAAACAGAAAGTAACAATGCCACTATGACACTCTCTCTTTATCAAAAGGGCACAGAGTGACTGTCATAATAAACCCACCCATTGTGTTGTGATTTGAATTCACACACACACACACACACACAAATAAATAAGAAAAGAAGAAAGTTCAAGAAAGTGAGGCTTTTATAGTGATTAGCTGAGTAAGAAAATATAGGTAGGTGATTAAGTTAAATAGGAATAGGGAAGATGGCCTTGTCATTAAGGTAACAGACAAATCAATCATGAAATCACCAGTTCATACTCTTTTACTAAAAGTACATAGTGTTAGTGGCTAAAGTCATTCCACTCTCAAAGAGTCAAATCCATTCAATTGTAGGTTCGTTAGGGCAGAGAGAACTTGCCATTCTATGCAGCAGCTTCAGTAGCAGCCTCAGGCTGTTATCTAAAAGTGAAGAATTCCTGTTAGTTTATAGTAGAGAGTTCCAGCATGAATAGTTTGGAGTCTGGCAAGCTGACTAACTTTGGATAGACAAGAAAATAAAGTCTTTGGTAGTCACCGAAAGCCATGACTTTCAGGACTCACACTTTAGGCAGATATATTTAAAATGACTTTATTAAACTCGTAAATCAACTGGAGAAAAATCACAAACAAATTTTTCGAGATAATAAAGACATTTACCTTGTTCAATTTGCCGACTATTTTCTCATACTCTTGAGTATAAAATGCAAATACTTCTTGGCAGTCTCTCTGGACAGAACTGCCAAGTGGATTGTACAACCCACAATTATCACGTACCAATGACATATCAGTATGGAAATCTTCCATTGTAGAATAATATCCAGACTGAAATAAGAGAATATACATACATATACATATTTCAAAAATGCACAGAAAATATACCAAAAAAAACAGAGGCAGGTGAAACAACAACAAACAGGGTGCATTAACTTGACGCTCCGAGCCTATACTCATCTACAGACAGGATAGGTGAAGAGAGAAAACAGATGGAGAAGACCTGTCCCCCAGAGCAGAAGTGTTCAGGCCACTTCCCCTAGATTGGCCTACAAGAGCCCTGTGCTGGTGCCATGTTAAAAGCACTCAGCACGCACTATAAAGTGGTTGGCATTAGGAAGGGCATCCAGCCATAGAAACCAAGCCAAATCAGACTGGTGTCTGATGCAGCTCTCCAGTTTGTCAGCTCTGGTCAAACCGTCCAACCCATGCCAGCATAAAAAAAACAGATATTCAAGGATGATGAGATACACATACACACACATTGAATACACAAGAACAGAGCTCATCAGTTACCTCTGTTGTGTGCAACAGATGATAAAAGATGATGGCAATCATATGCTAAAAACCATGTCATGAAAGCGTAAGCTAGAACCATGCCAGCATAGAAAAATTTACGCAAAATGATGAGGATTGAGTAGTGGTGGGCAAATCATGGAAATGTTCACCAGGAAACTTCTCCTCTTTTTTCCCCACACATCAGAAGCACAGATGTAAGGTGTTTACATTCTTATAATTTTCCTGCACAGCCGAGGCTTTACTGCTGATTCATGCTGTTTTGTGCATAAAGAAAATATGCTGTCTAGCTAATGATGAGCCACCTAAAGCACAAATATCAAAATTAAGCTCCCCATCATGGTAATAACTTAATTTCTGACTGCTTCATATAGCAGCTGAATATTCTATGCTATAAACTGGAGAGGGAAACTGAGTACATCTCTGGGGATGTGGTCACTAAATTGTGAAGGGGTCTGTCAGGAGACCCACCCCACATCAAAACCCAAGAAGGAATGTATTTACAATTTTATAGTTCAGTACCACAGAAGAAGCTTTCTAATATTTAAATAAATTTCAGTACTTCTGGTTTATGGTATGTTGTGTGCACACACACATATGTATGCATATGTGTATATATGAATGTTTGTGTGTGTGTATGTGTGTGTGATCATTGTTTAACATCCGCCTTCTATCATGCTGACATGGATGTTTTGAGAGGAGATGGCCAAGCAGAAGACTGCACCAGACTTCTGTGTCTGCTTTGGCACAGTTTTTATGGTTGGACGCCCTTCCTAACACCAATATATAGTGGTTGGCGTTAGGAAGGGCATCCAGCTGTAGAAACTCTGCCAAATTAGATTGGAGCCTGGTGTTGCCATCCGGTTTCACCAGTCCTCAGTCAAATCGTCCAACCCATGCTAGCATGGAAAGCGGACGTTAAACGATGATGATGATGATGATGATGATGATGATGATGATAGTATTTATCAAACTCTTGTTACCATATTTCTCTAGAAATACACTCACTTTGTCTCAAGTGATTTTTAAAATAATTAACAATTTAGTAAAATAACAGTCGTTATTAAGTCGGGGTTTGTAATTGAAATTAACATGAAATTTTTGGTGGAAGGTCTTAATTTACATCACCCTAAAACAGGATGTTTGTGTCACATAGAACCAGGAGGGTTTGGGTGGTCTGAGGAAGGCTAGAAACAAAAGGGTTAAACAAAAATATCGCTGAGCGTGACAATTAAAATGAAGTCTGTTGAAACTATAAGGAAAACAACTGTATGCTGATAACAGTGTAAAAATATACTTTGCTTCACATACAGTCTACTTCTCAATGAAGTGGGTTTTATGTGGGTTTCCAGTCTGCAAATATTTAGAAATCAAGATTACTTTGAATTTATCAGATATCTGATAAATAGCATACTTGTCACACCGTAATATACATTCTTAAGATTTTAGAATTAAAAGACTATATTTATGACAAACACACACACACACACACACACTCACGTGCAATACGACTATATATGAAGTGTAAAGTAATATCTATGTACATTTTTATAATTCAAGCATCATATGAGCAGAGCTAGAATAGTTGGTTTTATTTTGAAGTAGATACTTTTACAAGCACAGTCTAAATAATATTTATTTTACTATTAGCAGGAGAGAGAGTTTGTCTGTGCCAAGATTTCAAAGTCTTCTCTATTATATACTGTACAACAACATTTTTATGTCTTTGGTCTGTGAGTGTTATTTCTTATCTGCTTCAACCTAGAAATCAAAGGAAATGACTACTAATCTCTTCAAACTTTGCTTTTGTGACCTGGACAACAATGTTTTCAAAATGACCTATTTTTCCCCCATTACATTTCAGACAGATTCAGTGTTGAATTGCTGAAGCAGAAATATCATTATAGCAAATAATCTGCTGAACACCACAGATTTGCTTGTCAGTTGCTTGACCGTAACCACTTGAGCATGTCACTTGGTGGCTGACAGTATGTGCATTTCTGATCATGAGCAGGAATAATGAGTGGAGCATCATAGCCATGTGTTAAAGAGGGATTCTTTGGGGGTCTGAATAAATATCAAGGACAAAAATTGTGTTTGGAGTGCTGTGAAATAGGCCTAAAACCACACAATTGCACCCTGTGTCTTTAGTGAGGAATAATGAAGCTCACCTCCAATCGTTTCCGTATCGTGCTGAAATCCATAGGAGTCTTCACAATGGTGTAGTAGTCAGGGGCCTCAAGAGGATCCACTGAAATGGCAAGGAATTCACAATAAATTAGGGGCATACATACAACTCACAGTAATTCTATTATTTTGATGAGCATCTTTTAGCCTCTTTTTTAATTAATTAATTAAATATCAAAGCAAGACACTAACCTGGTCGGGTGAACCATGATGCGGCATTCAGTTCCCCCTTTTCTCGATTGACTCCTCGGAAGCGAGATACTCTCTCTAAAAGCCTGCAGGAAAATAATTCTTAAGATAAACAGGGTTGGTATTTCCCTTACACAGTCTAAAAATTATAAAAGCATGAAGCATGATGTTTTTTGACACTCCTTGTTGACAAACTGTCCTATAATTCTTTACTTTCAAATATGAGTATCCTTTAGCCAAATGAATTGACTCCAGGACTGTTTTTTTTTAAAGTCTGATACTTATTCTATTGGTCTCTGTTGCTGAACCACTAAGTTACAGGAATATCAACGCACCAACACCAGCTATCAAGCAGTAATGGGGTCAAACAGACACACACACACCATGTGGTTGAGAAGCAAGCTTGTTACCACACAGCCAAGATAGATAGATAGATAGGATGTAAAGAGCATCCAGTCCACACTGTGAAGTGGTTGGCATTTGGGAAGGCATCCAGCTGTAAAATCCATGCCAAAACTGACCTCGCCTGTGCTGGTGCTATGTAAAAGGCACACAGTCCACTGTGGGGTGGTTGGTGTTAGGAAGGGCATCCAGCCATAAAAATCATGCCAAAACAGACACATTAGACTGAGGACTGGCAAACTAGATGGCTGCACCAGGCTCCCATCATCATCCTTTAACGTCCGCTTTCCATGCTGGCATGGGTTGGACGATTTGACTGAGGACTGGCAAGCCAGATGGCTTGCACCAGGCTCCAATCTGATCTGGCAGAGTTTCTACAGCTGGATGCCCTTCCTAACGCCAACCACTCCGAGAGTGTACCCAACCACATAGTATACTTTTAACACAGCACATCTGCGAGAGATTTTATCTTGGATGCAAACTGCAGTATACTGCCTGTCAACGTATATACATTAAGTATGATACATAGATGGCTAGCTTATGTTATGCTTGTCACCAAGTAAAGAACTATTCTGACTGTTTAGGGTTCAATATAAATTTGTTCTATACTGCATTCAAGCTTTATCATTAGTTGAATAGTATCACATCACAGTTTGGCTTTATCTTAGAATGGTGATTGCCTCTAAAGATCTTCCTTTAGTCAATGCATGTCTTGTATAATGATGATGATGATGATTTATTCAGCTAAACTGCTCAGATATACTAATGTATCTCAGCCATATTTCCCACCACCAGCATCACTGTGAGTTTTGGGGATTTGCTTGTGCCATGTTCTTGGCAATAATATCTGCTTAATTCCCTCCAGATCTACCATTCACTGCTGTTGGCCTTGTAAGATAGGGAAGAAGAAAAAAAGAGAAACTAACAAAGACAGCACAAAACTCGTCTTAGAATCCTTAAATAGAGAATATGCGAGAGAGGGAGAGAGAGAGAGAGAGAGAGACAAACAGCGAGAGAGAGAAAATAAGAGGGAGAGAAGCAAAGTCTAGGAAGAAATACTGCAATAAGATAGTATACTTGCAACATCAAATAAATACTATTATTTGCATCATTATTATCAATAACAATCAGCAACTCTCATCACCGAATGCTTCCTATCCACTGACCCTCCC
>NC_068999.1:50147375-50147843 GCF_001194135.2 Octopus bimaculoides
TCCCTCACTTTCTTCTTCTCCCTTCTCTTTTCCTCACCTGTTTCTCTTTCTCTCTCTCTCTCTCTCTTTCTCTCCCCTCTGATGGCCTACTTATAACTCACATATGGTTCTTCAGCTATCTTCTGTGGTACACTGCACACGAGCAATACCTCCCTCTACCTGATCTTCACTCAGCGAGCGACACTGATTAACATAGTGTGAATACACACTCACACACACACACACACACACACAC
Organism: Octopus bimaculoides; assembly: GCF_001194135.2. Taxonomy (NCBI): domain Eukaryota; kingdom Metazoa; phylum Mollusca; class Cephalopoda; order Octopoda; family Octopodidae; genus Octopus; species Octopus bimaculoides. Next base: position 50,147,611 of record NC_068999.1, read on the forward strand.
ACACACACACAAAGTAGACCTACCTCTAACAGCTAATGCATTCTTATAAAAACTTGGGGCGAAAAAAGCAAATCACACCACAGATTCTCTCTCTCTCTCTCTCTCTCTTACTCACACACATACAGAGTTTATAAAGTGCAGCTGGTTAAAAATGCTATTTATTTATTGTATTTTAAATACATGAGAGTTAGTTCTTATAAAGTTGATAGTGTATGATGAGAAGTAAAGAGCTT
>NC_068999.1:50149555-50151090 GCF_001194135.2 Octopus bimaculoides
ATAGAGAGAGAGATAGAGAGAGAAAGAGAGAGAGATAGAGAGAGAAAGAGAGAGAGATAGAGAGAGAAAGAGAGAGAGTGAGAGAGAGAAAGAGAGAGAGTGAGAGAGAGAAAGAGAGAGAGTGAGAGAGAGAAAGAGAGAGAGAGACACTGGCATACACATACTCTCTGATACAAACATTCGTTGTTGGCACTCCGTCGCTTACGACGTCGAGGGTTCCAGTTGATCCGATCAACGGAACAGCCTGCTCGTGAAATTAACGTGCAAGTGGCTGAGCACTCCACAGACACGTGTACCCTTAACGTAGTTCTCGGGGATATTCAGCTTGACACAGAGTGTGACAAGGCTGACCCTTTGAATTACAGGCACAACAGAAACAGGAAGTAAGAGTGAGAGAAAGTTGTGGTGAAAGAGTACAGCAGGGTTCACCACCATCCCCTGCCGGAGCCTCGTGAAGCTTTAGGTGTTTTCGCTCAATAAACACTCACAACGCCCGGTCTGGGAATCGAAACCGCGATCCTATGACCGCGAGTCCGCTGCCGTAACCACTGGGCCATTGTGCCTCCACTGATATAAACATGTACATAGATATATACACACAGATGCAGATACACAGGCAAAGATACAAACACACCATCGGATTAATACATGTAAACAAACAAACAATATGTACCCAATGAACTTACCCCAAAGCAATACGAACCCAGCCCCCTAAGGAAGGCGGGGAAGGGTTATCATCAAGGGTGGCGGGAGGCTTTCTCTTCCTCTGACTCACTCGGATTGGGTTTGTATCAGTGCTGAATAGACCATCACCTTGGCTGTCTGAACTGCTACTCACTTCAGTCCCTGGGGAAGACAATAATAATAATAATAATAATATACAGAAATAAATTTATTTCTCAAACACGTGATAATGCTATAAATAGCGTGATAAGGATAAATTATCCATTTATTGCAGAAAAATACGCTACTGGCCAGCCATGAGACTCGAACTCACATCTCTGTGATTACACGTCAAGTGTTTTACCATTAAACTAAACTACCCAGCAACAAATTCTTCTGCAATTTTAGAACTTATAAATTTAGGTAATAATAATAATGATAATAATAAATGCCCGGATGCAGTACCCGGACTAACAGAGTGGGGGAGGAGGTAGTTAAACATGATAATACAAAGATGGATGAAACCTTGAACAATAACCCAACGCTTTCCATCAAGTTAAAATGGGTGTCCGTGGAAGGTAAAGTGCATTCCATTCCACTTCTCTCCTGTAGGTAACAGACATTCCGTGTAAGTGATAAGTTGATGAATAATGCTGCTAATGTGTGAGACTGAGTACAATATCAGCAGTGAGTGAAAACACATGCAACAAATGCAGGAAAGAAGAGGTGCTGCAACAACAACAACAACAACAATTTTTTTTAAAAATAATTTTAAAAACAAATCTTTATTTTCTCTGTGTTTTAATCATAAGGACGGTGGCCATGCTGGGGCATTGCCTTGAACACTTTTAGAGGAACAAATTGACCCTGGT
>NC_068999.1:50151628-50153038 GCF_001194135.2 Octopus bimaculoides
CCTATCAGAATGATGATCCATATAAGAAGAGCAGATAATCAATTTACAGGTGCATGAAAAGCTTAGTCAAGCTGTAATTAATTAATTAGAGTTACATGAAGCAGTATTGAATAAAATATACGCATGTACAATAATCTTTAACACAGTCATGTGCATTTGAAAAGAACAGATTGCTAAAACTCGTGATATCAAACTGAATTTTATTTTTTAACCAATATCTCTCGTCCCTCTTAGTTTTCAGCTTTCTTTATGACCTGGGCCGTGATTGCTGCTGTATAGAATCAAATTTTGGTGTGACTTCCATTCAAGAGTGTTTCCCCGAGTTTGGTAATCTTGGTGATGCACGTTTCCTTTTCAGGATATGGGTGTCGTTAGCTCTCAAAGGTAACATTTTGCTTTTGAATCATGCCCCTACACACATAACCTGTAAGCCCAATGAGGGGTCAGTTTAGGCAATGTTCATTCAACCATAAACAGATTGTCATGGGTTCACTACAACTTTTTTAAAAGAATGCACTCGCAGGAGGGTAGCAGGGTGGACAGAAATACAAGCTCACGGTTAACAAGGCCAAAGAAATAACATCAAGTACTAGATAGTAGGGAAGGGACCCTAACAGAGTGTGAGGAGAGGTGGCTGTGTCTGAGCCCTTGCTCCCACAAGCTACAGCCAATGAGAATGGGAACATTCATTCCTTAAAAAAACCAACAACAAAAAACACAGCAAGACTGTCACAGTTCAATTGCTTTTCCATCATAGCTCTGTTCAATCAACAACAAAAACGAGAAAAAAAAAAAAACTTTCAGTGACAAGACATGCATAAGCACATCTACTATTGCTGAGTTTGAACCCTCGATGCATAAACCATTAAGAAGTTACTGCCATTTTCAACAGTGAAAGTAGGTCACACAACTTATATATATATATAACCCCCTCCCCCACAAAAAAGTTTGTTTCTTGAGACTGCTACAAGAAATATTTAAAAAGTCATGTAATGTTATATGTACACCACAGAAATATAATATAATATACATTCACATTCGCACAAAGAAATTATTCAGCATTGCATCACATATGTCTAATTTGCTGTCTTCTTGCTTTCTCTTGCTGAAACGGGACACTTTGGACTAGATTTGCACATGTGTAAAGCAGTGTGTGTGAATGTGTGTGGCAAGTCTGTTGCTCACCACTCCCATAGACAAAAGCATGTCTTTCTCTTTGCAGCTCCCGACCAATCAAACGTTCCTTCAATGTTGTGTGTGTGTGTGTGTGTGTGCGTGTGTGTGTGTGTGTGTGCATGTGTGTGTGTCACACATCTCCCAGTCTTTCCCCCTTTTTTTTTCAGTTTTTCTTTACCTGTGAAAGAGAGAAAGAGTGTATGTGTGTCCATATATATTATATATATATATATA
>NC_068999.1:50154158-50156781 GCF_001194135.2 Octopus bimaculoides
AACAGGCTTCTTTCAGTTTCTGTCTACCAAATCCACTCACGAAGCTTTAGTTGGTCCAAGGCTTTAGTAGAAGACACTTGCCCAAGGTGCCATGCAGGGGAACTAAATCCAGAACCATGAGGTTGGGAAGCAAGCTTCTTACCACACAGTCATGCTTATTTATTGACCTTTTTTCTTTGTTGTTTTCTTTTAATTATGCATTATTTTGTGCCAATGAAATTTTGTAGGGTTGGTGTGAGAGGTCAGATCTGGGCAGTTTGAACATAAAACAGGTAGAATATTTGGGCCAGATGTGGCCAGTTTAAATGTCAAATGCTTAAAACACTCCACTCCCAACCACAGTGAAGGCACATGGCCTAATGGTTAGGGTGTTCCACTTGCAATCCTCAGATCATGATTTCAATTCCCACACTGGGTGGTGCATTGTGTTTTTGAGCAAAACACTTCATTTCATTTCATGTCGCACCAGACAACCCATCTATAAATGGGTAACACTGCAAAGGACTGGTGTCCAGGCCGGGGGGCGGGGCTGTGATCCTTATATACCAGGGAAACCAGGTAACTGTCCCAATAAGTCCTAGGGCCCAAGACAGAACTAACTAGCCTATTTGCTAATAAAAAAAAATCTCTTTAAATTCATATAAAACAAAACAAAACAATAGAAGCCTTAAGGCAAAAACATTAGTAATATAATTTGCAGGTACAGGTGTGACTATGTGAGTGAATTTGGTTGACAGAAACTGAAAGAAGCCCGTCGTATATATATATATATATGTGTGTGTGTGTGTGTCTATGTTTGTCCCCCCAACTTCGTTTGACAACCGATGCTGGTGTGTTTACGTTCCCGTAACTCAGTGGTTCGGCAAAAGAGACCGATAGAATAAGTACTAGGCTTACAAAGAATAAGTCCTGGGGGCGGTTTGCTCGACTATAAAGGCGGTGCTCCAGCATGGCCGCAGTCAAATGACTAAAACAAGTAAAAGAGTAGCAGTGTGCACTGAAGCAATACCACTAAGAATGTGTATGACAACAAAAGCTTAATTCAAACCCCGTATCTTTTATTCTACAAGACACTGACACCTCTACAGTTCTGATCTGATTAGAGTGAAACTAGAAATGAAATGTGGATCATATAGCAATGATATTGAAGTTGACAAGTGAACCTTAATTGAGAAAGAGAGACAGAGACAGACAGACAGAGACAGTGTGTGTGTGTGTGTTATCTGTGGTGGTGGTGGGAGATAGTTGTTAGAGAACAGCTTCACAGTTGACTCCTTTCCAGCCTCACGCCTCACTGGGTACATATTTCGAATAGTGCAATTCACCTGCTCCAGTATTGTTTTTGTAAGACAAGAAGGCCTGATCTTAATATATGTACACGCAGGGGTGGCTGTGTGGCAAGAAGTTTGCTTCCCAACCACATGATTCTGGGTTCAGTCCCACTGCATGGCACCTTGGGCAAGTGTCTTCTACTACAGTCTCGGGCTGATCAGTCACGTGAGTGGATTCGATAGATAGAAACTGAAAGAAGCCTGCCATATGTAATGTGTGTGTGTGTGTGTGTGTGTCTGTGTGTCTGTCCCCCACCACTGCTTGACAACCGGTGTTGATGTGTTTACATCCCAGTAACATAGCAGTTTTAGCCAAAGTGACCAATACAATAAGTACCAGGTTTAATTAAGTACCGGGGTTAATAAGTATGACTAAAATTCTTCAAGGCAGTGCTCCAGCATGGCCACAGTCTAATGACTGAAACAAATAAAAGATAAAATGTATGTGTGTGCGTGTGTCTATACACACACACACTCACTGGGACTTAATGAGTCTGGAAGAATGACAGACAAAACCAAATCTAATTCGTCCTCAGCAGCAGTAGTATTTATTATTCACATGTATGTGTGTGTGTGTGTGTGTGTGTGTGTGTGTGTGTGTGTTTAAATAAGTGTCACCATCACATAAGCAGTCTGTCATGACATTGCGTGATAGTCGTACGCGAGTGTCACTATCACATAAACAGTGTCGTTAATTCCCAATAGCTTGTGAAAAATACAGCCTGCCAAAAGGGAAATATTTTATTAGCTCGCTTAGAAATTGGTCAGGGTAAGTAACAGCGAAGGGCACCTGGCCACAGGAAATCTTGCCTAAATAAACTCCGACCAACCCATGCAAGCATGGAAAAATAGTTGTAAAGCCATGATGCTTCCTCACTACTTCTGCTCATGATCAAGGATGCACATATCATCAGCCGCTAAGGGACATGCTCAACTGGTTAAGGTCAAACAACTGACAAGCAAATCTGTGGTATTGAACAGAATATTTGATGTAGCTCATCTTTTGCATCAAGGCAAAACAATGTACATGATAACACCTCCAATCAATTAAGATCAGAAGCCACGAGAGCCACTATTATTAATTATGGTGGTAAACCGGCAGAATCATTAATGAGTGAGACAAAATGCTCAACAGCATTTTTTCCAGCTCTTTATCTTCCAAGTTCAACTTAACTTTTCAATGTTTTGGAGTCAATAAGTACCAGTTGAGCATGGGGGGGAGGGATGCAACTGATCTGACACCCTCCAAAAAAAAACAAAAAAAAAACAAAAAAAAAACATTGCTGCCTTGT
>NC_068999.1:50156791-50165496 GCF_001194135.2 Octopus bimaculoides
TCAGTCAAGAGAAGATGTCAATACCATCAGAAACAAACACTAGAAAATGGAAACTAATTTACAAGACATCTTGGATTCCTAATTAAAGTAATTTCATTTGGGAGGGAAAGGAATGGCACCCGTAAAACTACCCCCCCCCTTCCACCATCTCTTAAAATTCCTATGCTTTAAGAATGTGCAAAAATCATCATCATCATCAACTACCACCACCAACACTACTGCTGCTGCTGCTACAAAGGATGTCTGAAACACAGTAAGAAACTTGACCCTGTTTTGAATTAAACAAAAAATTACTTCAGAGAAAGAGAGGAGGAGTAAAAGAATAAAAATACAATTTAAAAGAAGGCAAAAGGAATTAAATATCAAAAGATATAATATATACACACACACATATACACACGCACACACAAGGAGGGGGAAAAGGAGAGAGTACGAAGAGAAAACAAAGTGACGTAGATCAAATTTCATTAAAAAAAAAGAAGAAAAGACGAAGGAATAAAAAAAAAAAAAAGGGGGTATTGGTATCACAGCTGAGGAGTAAAAATAATTAAACCGAAAAGTAATAAAGCAATGAAACACCCCTATTAAATAATTGGCACCATGGGAACAGACTGAAACTGAATTCCACATTAGCCAAAAATAAATAAATAAACAAATAGATTTAAAAAAAAAAATTTAAATTACATGGAGTGTGTGTGTGTGTGGGTGGGTGGGAGACTGATTCAAGGTTGGTTCACATCTGGCTAGAACAGCAAAAATATTTCTGAGCAAGAACACAAGAAGTAAGTAAGTAAGTAAATAAATAAATGGTAGCTAAAAGAAATTAAAAGATTCTTTTACCCAGACTCAAGAGTGTAATGCTAACCTTTGAGAAGGAGTGAGTACATGCGAACTGAGAAAGCGATTGAGTATCAGCAGATTATAAAGGAGGAAGAGGAGGAAAGGAGCGACACGAGTGGAGTGGTATAAGCTTGGTGAAACAGTAGCCCTGACCTGTGTGAGTGAGTGAGTTGTCTTCTGTTGAAGGTTCCCCTATAGCAGAGTCAAGCTCAGGAATGTCTGAGACAAGCCAGTCAGAGCCGACCTCAAGAAATGAGAAATCTGAATGAATCAGAAGTGACAAACACAGAAGGTAGAGCCTTGCTCTCTCTCTGTCGGCTTTGAGGGTTCCAGTTGATCCGATCAACCAAATAGTCTGCTCGTGAAATTAACATGCAAGCGGCTGAGCATTCCACAGACACGCGTACCCTTAACCCTTTAGCATTTAAACTGGCCGTATCCAGCCTAAAGTTTTCTACCTGTTTTGTTAAAAATGGCCAGATATGGCCTGTCACACCTACCTAACAATGTCATTGTAAAAATAAGCAATCACATCATTGAAATCTGAAAGCTACAAGATAATGCATGCTTAATTCAATCATCATCATCATCATCGTCGTTTAACGTCCGCTTTCCATGCTAGCATGGGTTGGACGATTTGACTGAGGACTGGTGAAACCAGATGGCTACACCAGGCTCCAATCTGATCTGGCAGAGTTTCTACAGCTGGATGCCCTTCATAACGCCAACCACTCCAAGAGTGTAGTGGGTGCTTTTACGTGCCACCCGCACGAAGGCCAGTCAGGCGGTACTGGCAACGGCCATGCTCGAAATGGTGTATTTTACGTGCCACCTGCACAGGAGCCAGTCCAGGAGCACTGGTAACGATCTCGCTCAATATGAATATATAAGCATTGCATTTGCCAGAGTAATCTGAATGCTAAAGGATTAACAGAGTTCTCGGGAAGATTCAGCATGACACGATGTGACAAGGTTGGCCCTTTGAATTACAAAGTACGACTCAGTTTTGCCAGCTGAATGGACTAGAGAAACAAGAGATAAAGTGTCTGGCTGAAGGGCACAACATGCCAACAGGACTGGAACTGATAACTTTATGACCAGGGGTCAAACACCCTAGCTATTAAGCCATGTGCCTTCACACAGAAGGTATATTGCAAACTGGTTTAACCGGTATTAGCAGGTATAATGCATCTGGCCCCTATTACAAATATAAACACTATTTTTAAGGGTTCGTATTTAAATTAAATCTGTCCATCAATAATTAGTATGCTAAATAAAAAATAAAATAATAAAATATTCATTAAATTGTGATGCAAACAGCAGCTAAATAGCAGAAACCAGTTTTGTGTTAGCCTATTTAATTAAGTAAGCATTAAGAAGCTAATTAGAAATAATTAAAGAGTGAACATTAAAAAGCTAATCAGAATTAAGCAGTGAGGAAATATTAATTATTAAATATTACTATGTTATGACTACCTTATTTGATGGCCTATAAGACAATTTTTTTTTCCCCAAAAAAAATGCTTTGTGAAAACCAGCCCAGGTCCTATTTGCAAAATTAGGCCCCCCATAAGCTTTCAATTCACTAAAAACTATTTTTTTCCTTAAATATGCATGGCTGAAAGTGGAGTTCATCTAATATGTCTGCACGATTTTCACTAGGGTGTTAGGGTTAGGGTTTTAGGGTTAGAGAATTCCGTCCATAACCCTAACTGTATCACTAACCCTAACACCCTAGTGAAAATCGTGCGGGTGTTAATCTGAAAATTTACCTTTTTAACACCATAGAAGTTTATTTCAGCTATTTCAGTAAGTGCAGGAGATAACATGTTTCAGCATTATTAGACCTTTGTAAGGAAGCACTGACTTTACTGTAATTGCTGAGATAGTGTTGAGAGAATCATTAGGCAGATGTACAATAAGGTACTCGGGTGAACATGAAAATTTGTATCAGATGGAATAAACTGAGAGGAAATTCACTCTCAAAGATCGTTAATAATGAAAGAGAAATTTATTTACTAAGCCCTCCCAAAGACTTGCTAATTAATTTTCAATTTTAATTGAAACAGATAAGTGGTATGTTTCATTAGAAATTTAATTAATTGGGATGAGCATCCAATAATGATGGGGAGGAGGAAGCAGATGAGTTACAGATGATCGTGTTTATGATACCAGGCTAAACTAACAGCAGGAGAAACTAGGAATGCATAGGCTGAATTTACCCAGAAGAATTTACAACAAGGCCCATAATGTCAAAAACAAAGAAAAAAAATAAAGAATTTAACTGAAAGAAAATCTGACCTGAAGGGCTTCCAGCAGGGACCATTTCTTCAAGGTTTTCTTTACTAAGGAACTCTACACTTTTGCCTTGCCCTTGGAGGGGCTCTTCGCTGCTCACATGGCTGCTGTTTGAACCCTTTCTGTCTGACGTCGTAGAAAGTACTGTTAATGGTTCGGACACGACAACCACCTCAGCCGAAGTCTTAACACTGATGAGAATTGACTTTCCGAGTGTTTTCTCGTCTTTAGTCGCCCTCGGTGTCACCTTTGACAAAAGCTTGTCCCCTCGTTCAGCAATAGTACCCTCAGAATTGCTGCAAACACTGTTTACCACAGTGCTCTTGCCATCTGTGAGAGGTTCGATTGGACACAGTTCTGAGACCACTTTGTTTTGGACAGGTACACGGTCTTTTGCAGTGCTGCTTTTTCCGGGCAAGGTTAGCATCACAGATGGGTTTAAATCGCACTTAATGCCGCCGGTTTTGCTAAAAGGTCTGGGACCATTGATTTCAACCTAAATAAAGTAAAAAGAAATTTGTCGTAACTTTTGTTAAATGAAGGGACTATTTTGCTTTTTTTGGCATCTAAATATCAAAAGCTGATTCAGAATTAAATTGAAACAACATAGTACTTAAAAATTTCTTATGTTAATACAAGGTTACAAATTTGAAAGGACAGAGTCACAATCAACTGAACAGGCAAAATATTACTGGTATAGCTGGTGTCTACAACTGGATGCCCTTCCTGATGCCAACCACTTCGAGAGTGTAGTGGAGGCCTTTCATGTGTCACAGCACGGGTGCCCTTTATATATCATTGGCACAGATGTTTTTTTTTTTACATGTCACCAGCATGGAAGCTGTTATGTGTCACCAACACTGGCCACAAACTATGATTTCACTTAGCATGATGAGTTTTCTCAAGCACAGCAAATTGCCAAAGCACCTTGTCATCGCCTTCATGGGACGATATTATTGAGGTCACCAAGTAACTTGCAGGACAAGACCCCTTTTACAGTTGGATGCCTTTCATGTCACTTGCCCTTATCTATTTTTTAAGAAAACAGATTATTTTATTTCACTCGACTTTGAAAGCACAAGGCTAGAAGATGATGTTTTGACAGACATTGTCAACAAACATCATCGATTTATTAATCTCAGGACAGACATGTAAAATGCAAAATGTAAATATTTATACATGTGCACACACGCACACACACAGATATATATTAATATTCATTTATATGTTCAGTTATAACAAAAGCAATTTTAATTTTACAGTTACTCTATACGTTAGTAGAATACAAATTTATTATTCTTAAACAAGAATGTTGCTGACAATGACTTTGAAATTTGGGCCAACCAATGATGATGATGATTGTTTTGCATTAATCATACATTATCTCATAGCTATGAGGTGAGTGTTTATTTTTAAAATGACATTGTAGGGTAGGTATGAGAGGCTACACATGACCTGTTTGAATGTGAAAACAGGTAGAGTAATTGGGCCAGATATGGCCAGTTTAAATGCTAAAGGGCTAACCCTGCTCAATTAGGGTTGCCTTGGGACTCAACAACAACATTGTTGTAGTAGCTGACTGAACCAACCACTAGTACACACCTGGCACTATTTTAGCAAATAAACGAAAGCTTTTCAATTCAGTGCAATTCAAATTCATTAAAAAAAAAAAATTAAAAAAAAGACATGTTCCACACCAATAACGTCTTACATTGGAATTAATAAAACCCCAAATTTAGTGGGAGGTGAGGACAGGTGGAGTAGTCCATTAACTCAGCCCTAGTATTTTGACTGATACTTCAAGTTTATTGATACCAGAAGGACTAAGAGACAAAGCTGACCTCGGTGAGATTTGAATTCAGAATGTAAATGACCACAACGAGTGCTGGAAGATATTTTGTCGCCCACCCTTAAAGATTCAGGCAAACCACTGTTGTTAATAACAATAGTTTCTAGCATTAGCCTAAAGCCACAAACTTTGAGAAAGGAAACAACTGAGTTACCAACCCCGTTACGTTGCTGGTGTTTATTTTATCGTCTCCAGAAGAATGAAAGGTAAATGTAACCTTTAGTATAGAAAAACAACTGCAACAATAGGTACAGAAAGGGTCCTGTGTTTATTGGAAAGTTGTTCAATTCAGTGTTTGGGTTGAATGTGTTTTACTGGTGGTACTACACTGTCATATATGTGTGACAAGGTAAATACAAAAGGAATATATGGGTGAGGGAAAGGGAGAGAGGAGGGGGAGAGGGAGAGAGGAGAGAAAGGAGGGAAAAGAGAGAGAATGAAAGGGGAGAGAGACAAAAGGGAGGGGAGAGAGAAAGGAATGAGGAAAGAGAGAGGGGAGAGAGAAAAAGGAGAGGAAGAGGGAGATGAAGGAGAGAGGAAGAGGGAGATGAAGGAAAAGGATGAGGTACGAGGAAAGAAAAGAAAGAAGGAAAGACAGCATGAGACAGGTGTGTCAGAATGTCAAAATTGGGACAGGTAATGTGAAATGAAGGTTTGAACACCTCCACACGTACTTACAGACAGAACAGGAAGTGTGTGTGTGTGTGTGTGTGTGTGCATGTGCGCTTGATCAATCAATGAAGATAAATGGCTAGGAGAAAGAACTGAAAGTGAGTAGGGAGTAAAAGAAAGAGAGTGGGGGGGGAAGAATAAAACAGACTAGAACTGCCTCCCACTTTTACAATAGAGACTGTAACAAGGAGGAGGAGGGCAGGACTGTCATGCTATATTGAAATGGGAGAGAGTGCTAGCGAGCAGGTGAATGAAGTAGAACAGAAAAGCAGACACAAAAGTTGCCAGAAAATCAAGTTGATATCCTCACAAAACACAGTCTCTGTCTGTCTGTCTGTCTCTCTCTCTCACACACATTCTCTGCCACAAGTGATTTGGTTATTATTATTATTATTATTATTCTACAGATATATATATATCCTGTTTTTAGAGGCTGATACACACAGCTGCTGTGCCTCTAGTCAAGGTACCTCTAGTCAAGGTACCTCTTCTAATCTTCAATCTAGCAGGAAAACTAGTCATCAATTATGTCTATTGACCACAGATTGATCAAGTTTCAAAATCTTTTAAGCCAACTTTTCCGACAGAGAACAGAAAACAAAACAAGTTTAACCAAGCTTTACAAATAATGTCAAATTATAAAATAAAATAAAAGGAAAGTGAGGTCAATTAATCAATTAATTTAATTGCATCACAGGTGTTTGTATTTAAACCAGATATATCTGGCCCAAATACTCTACCTGTTTTATGTTCAGAGTGGCCAGATCTGATCTCTCACACCTACCTACAATGTAATTCTAACACATCATTGAAATCCCAAAGCTATGAGATAATGCATGATTAATTCAAAACAATGTGAATGCATAAGCACTGCATTTGGCAGATTAATGATTCTTTAAGGATTATCATCATTATTATTATTAAAGGTGGCGAGTTGGCATGCCAGGCAAAATGCTTAGCGGCATTTCATCCGTCTTCACATTCTGAGTTCAAAGGATTATTATTATTATCATGAGTTCAAATTCCACCAAGGTCAGCTTTGTTTTTCATCTTTTCAGGGTCAATAAAATAAGTGCCAGTTGGGCATTAAGGTCAATGTAATGAACTTAGCCCGTCCCCTAAAATTGCTGGTCTTGTGCCAGAATTACAAAAACTCATCATTATTATTAAAACAATGAAAGACTTAAGTGAAATGTGATGGATGTAGTTTTAGATGCACAGGAACTAGGAGCACTATTGTTGTTGGCACTCCGTCACTTACGACGTCGAGGGTTCCAGTTGATCCGATCAACGGAACAGCCTGCTCGTGAAATTAACGTGCAAGTGGTTGAGCACTCCACAGACACGTGTACCCTTAATGTAGTTCTTGGGGATATTCAGCATGACACAGTGTGACAAGGCTGGCCCTTTGAATTACAGGCACAACAGAAACAGGAAGTAAGAGAAAGTTGTGGTGAAAGAGTACAGCAGGGTTCACCACCATCCCCTGCCGGAGCCTCGTGGAGCTTTAGGTGTTTTCACTCAATAAACACTCACAATGCCCGGTCTGGGAATGGAAACCGCGATCCTATGACCGCGAGTCCGCTGCCCTAACCACTGGGCCATTGTGCCTCCATAGGAACACTATATCCAAGAGCTAACACACAGTAGAAAATATCTAATTTTTGTAATGGAAGTTCACAATATTAATGAGACACACGGATAGGTGGTGGCATATTTGTTTAAACATCAAGTTAAAAATGCGTTTTAGTCATTGAACCACATTTATCTGATCAGAATTGACAGGGATTGATCAATACCATCTGTGTTAAATTTTCTAAAATAACAATATAACAAGATTAATTAACTGAAAAAAAGTTTATTAGTGGTGGTGATAGTAAAGAGGACAATCATAATGAAAAGGAGAAACACTCCTTGTTTTTTTTAATTGTAAGAATACAGAATCTAACAATTTTTCCCTCCTCATTTAAATGATTGGTAAACTGGCAGTGGTACTAAGGGAACTAACTCTGATTATGTTTAAACTAACATAAAAATCAAAAAAGAAACAAATTTTTACTGGTGATCGACAGCAAGGACATTAATCGGTTTCATTCATAGATAAACTGAAAACACTGTAAAGTGATTGAGTGCTCACATAATTTCCAACACCATAGAAGAGGAATCAGACAAAGAAGTCCACCAGTGGACTGGCTGAAGGCTACTGTAGAAGACACTTGCCCAAGGTGCTGCATAGTTGGGAGTAAAACACTGAAACCACGTATTTGCAAAGCGAGCATCTTAATCACGGTTATGCCTGCATACCCACTTTTTCCTGTCACCCGCTAATTTTAACATTCATTTCCACACTACCATTATGAAGGCACATGGCTCAGTGGTTTCCCTGACCAGGCTGTCTGTTGTGTCCTTGCCATGTTCACTCAGCTGTATCGGTCCCTTTGCCTTTCTCTTGGATAACATCAGGGGCTTGAAGAGGGGAGGCTGGTATGCATGGGCGACTGCTGGTCTTCCACAAACAACCTTGCCGGGACTTGTGCCTAGGAGAGGAACTTTCTAGGTGCAATCCCATGGTCATTCACAACCAAAGGGATTCTTTACCTTTTTACCATTATGAAACTAACTTGTCATTCTGACTCTCACAAGATTATAAACTGACTGATGCCCCCACTTTTCAAACAGTTTAAATTTTTTTGTTGTTCTTGAAGCACACACACACACACACACATATTTATTACCTTACCAGCCCAAGAAAAATAACTCTTTTAACTAAAAATGACAAGTAATGAACTATAATAAATAATATATTTTCAAGGAAAACCTGAAAATGGAACTTTACACCACCACTTCACATTAGTTCAATAAACTGGAGTTATAATTTTAATCTAATCAAAAGAATACCATATATTCGTTTCTGTAACATGAAACTTAGCATTATTATTAAGTACCAGCAAGTACTATAATAAATATTTTACTCAACTATATGTATCAAGTGCTCTTATCATACTTCATCATAATAACTGTGTGTGTTATGTAGTTTCATACATAA
>NC_068999.1:50165572-50174904 GCF_001194135.2 Octopus bimaculoides
TATATATATATATATATATATATTGAACACACATACACACAGTATGTGCTTTGAAGCGTTGGAGATGATTCTCTCACCTCATATCACAGCCAACCGGTGAACTAGCATTGTGTGTGTATGTGTGTTCAATAATGCTTACAACACTCAAGCTGCTTTGAAAATTATACACACACACACACACACGTGTGTATGTGTGTGTGTGTGTATATATATATATATATATATATATAAATAAACACACACAACCATGCATATATATATATACATATGTATGCACATATACACACACGTAAAAAAAAATTGGATAAAAAAAATCTGAAAGAAACTACGTACCAGCCGCTGCTTCTCAAAATTAGTGGATTTGTTGAGCACACTTCCTCTGTTTTCTTGTGTGGAACTAGTTATGCAAGAGATTGGCACAGACACTCTTACTAGTGATGTGGATGAAGATGTTGACGATGATGTGGATGATGACGACGACGATGGCGATGAGGATGATAATGTTGATGACTGTGATGATGACTTTGTTGATGTTGCAGTTGTTGTTGTTGTTGATGATGATGATGATGATGAGGATGTAGATGATGCTGAACGAGAGGAAGATGAGGATGTTAATAATGATAATGACGATGATGATGACAATGATGATGAGGGTGATGATGAGGATGTTGACAATGAAGATGATGATGGTGATGATGACGATGATGATGATGACGATAATGATGTGGATATTGAAATAGACGATGACACCGGTTTAAGAGTCTTTTCAGCAGTAGTGAGCTGGGCTGATGTTTTATTGAGCGGTTTTAATTTGGTGACCAACTCTTTCTGACAACTGTTGATCAAAACCGAAGGGAACTTCTTCATCTCTTCACTTCGTTTCGGAATCGCTGACAGAACGATATCTTTGCTGTTGTTACAGGAACGACGGCCTTCCAGCAGAACTTTCGACACGGTGACAGTGTGCGAGTCGATCTTCTTCACAGTTACTTTTGGCGGGGAGGGTTTGCTGAGAATCGAACCGCCCACTGACGTGTCCAGTTTCCTACTCAGCGACATCGAAGTAGTCACTGGCACCACTTTCTTATGAACCGTGTTCACGCAAACAGTTGCAGACACGCCCTTTCCTGCTTCGCTTGTGGGACTCACAAGCTTCTTGAGAATCTTAACTGCATCCACTGGCGAAGTGTTTATGCTGCTTGTGCCTCTTAACTTTTTGTAATCTTTGATCTCCGTTAAAGAGACATCCACCACTTTGGACGAGGTGGTTTTCGATTTAGCACCAATATTGTCCAGAGATTTGCCCTCAGCTAGGCTGTTTGGGGTTTCACCAAGTTTTCCTTCAACGCCTGTTGGGGAAGATTTCTTTGGAATTTTCGCATTAGAATCCTTTAGTTGAGTCGATGTGGTAATGGCATGCACTCTTACGTCTTTCATGTCAATCTTTGATGAGCAGAGGCGTTTCTCCGAAGGTTTTTCTTTAGTGATCACCACCACTTGATGCTGTTGCTGCTGACCTCCCTGTTGAGTAGATGCACTGCTTAATTTCTTCTGCACAGTTTTCACCTGGAAAATGTTTAGGGGTAGTTTTGCGATTGTTTCAGGAGAGGAGGTTTTTGCCGAGACACTCTTGGGAGACGTCGTGATGGTTATGACAGGCGGAGAGGATTCAGATGAAGACGATTCTTGCTTAGCACTCCCTTTCAGGAATGACTTAGAGACAGGAGTAGAAGAAACTGACGATGAAGACATGGTACTTGTCACAGGCTGGGAAACGGGCTCGGATGTAAGGTTGATAGTTTCTTTCAAACAGATTACATCTGGATCTAAGGGAAAAAAATAAAAACAATGTAATTAGAAACTTGTAGATCATCTGCGACATATATTGATACGTATATTTACAAATGAATTTACGCACAACACATAACATGTAGCATCTTTTATCTTTTACATGTTTCAGCCATTAGACTATGGCCATGCTGTGACACTGCCTTGAAAGATTCAGTCAAATGACTCGACCCCAGTAATTTATTCCCAAGCCCAGTCCTTATTCTATCACCTTCTTTTGCCGAACTGCTAAATTATGGGGACATAAACACACCAACCCCAGTTGTCAAGCAGCAGTGGGGACAAACACAGACACACTCACATACATGCCTGCACACACACACACACACACATGATTGGCTTCCATACAGTTTCTTATTTCTTTATTGCCCACAAGGGGCTAAACATAGAGGGGACAAACAAGGACAGATAAAGGGATTAAGTCGATTACATCAACCCCAGTGCTTAACTGGTACTTAATTTATCGACCCCGAAAGGATGAAAGGCAAAGTTGACCTCGGTGGAATTTGAACTCAGAACGTAAAGACAGACGAAATACTGCAAAGCACTTCGCCCGGCACGCTAACGGTTCTGCCAGCTCGCCGCCTTCCTTCAGTTTCCGTCTACCAAATCCACTCACAAGGTTTTGGTCAGCCCAGGGCTATAGTCAAAGACACTTGCCCAAGGTGCCACGCAGTGGGACTGAACCCGGAACCATGTGGTTGCAAAGCAAACTTCTTACCATATAGCCATGATGATGATGATGATCCCCAATATCTTCCCAGTTTGCTTTGTTACCACAGGATCTTGAGTTCTATTTGAGTGTGGTGCCTTGGGCAAGTTTCCCTCTACTGTAGTCTCAGGCTGACTTATGCATTGTGAGTGGAATTGGTAGACGAAAACTGCATGGAAGCCTGTTGCATGATATATGTGCATGTGTGTGTCAGTGAGCATGCATGTGTCTGTATGAGAGTCTAACTTCCATGTCCCAACATGAAAATCACTGAACAAAGACAAAATAAAAAAAACATTGGCAACATTATGTTGATAATCCCTATTAACAGATCATTCCCAAACTGTTTTCAGAGCCAAGTGGAATCTACTATAATAATAATACTCTTGTGTTTTTCTCCATCACAACATATGAATTAGAAAGGAAGGGGCGATGGTAAACTGGTAGTGGGATGATGTAAATTCTACAGTGAAAAAAAAAAAAATCAAACAGCGTTTCAACTCTATGTGAGTATATGTGTATGTAAAAGGGAGGTATGTGAATGTTTGTGTTCTAGTGTTTGTAAACCCGAACAAGAATGTGTGGAGAGAGAGAGAGACGGGAGGGAGAATTAGCAAGGTAAGATACACGATCGACAACAGAAACAGCAACAACGAAATAGACAGCCTTACCTGAGTTCACTTTAGAAGGATTGTCTGGTACTGAAACACTGCTTTTCCTGGTTGTGTTTGAAACTGTCGATATCAATGGTGACGTGGTGATTTTAGCCAGTAGAGTGTTGGATGTGGGTTTGGACGTGGGGCTCTCTTTCGTCCCTTTGGTAATGCTGATACTACTACTACTACTACTACTACTGCTACTACTACTACTACTACTACTACTACTACTACTACTACTACTTCTATTGCTATTACTGTTGCCGCTCGAAGTAGTACTAATAATGTTAATACTACTTTTACTACTGCTACTACTACTACTGTTGCTACTGCTAATGTCACTGCTGCTCTTATTATTATTATTGTTATTATTTGTTTTACTGCTGCTCTTTGGAGAAGTCACTTGGCTCGGCATGTCTGTTTCAATTTCCTCAATGAAATGATATGTGTCCAAGTCAATCTGAGCCTGGGCCAGTGAGCTGCTCAGAAGGTCCAATGGTTTAGATGAAGTTGAGCTGGTGGTGGTGATGGTAGCGGTGACAGAGGAGGCAGGAGTGCTAGCGGTGGTAGTAACAGAGACAGTCGTAGTGGTGGTGGTGGTGGCAGTGGTGGCCGTTGTGGTGGTAGTGGTGGTGGTGGTGGTGGCGGCAGTGGTGGTGTTAGAGAGAGATGTAGGAAGGAGAGAGGAGGAGGAGGAAGACGACGACGACGCAGTAGTAGAAGAAGAAGAAGCACCGAGCATGTGCACCAAAGATGAAGTTGATGCCGAGATGACCGAAGTCAACGGAAATGGTGAGGTCGAAGACCTGCTATTGTCAGCAAAACTGCTACTGCTGCCACTGCTGCTACTACCACCACTGACACTACTACCACCACTACCACTGCTACCATCCTTACTATCACCACCACTGCCACTGCCACCCCCACCACCGACAGTGCTTGATATTCTGTTGTCTTGAGTGTGGCTCGAGATGATAATCTGCTTGGCAACAACCGGAGTGTTTGCAACAGTGGTGGTGGTAGTGTTTGTGGTAGAGGTGTTGCTGCTGGTACTGCTCTGGCTAAGGGTCTGAACAGTGTTGGTGCTTGTGGTCGAAGAACCTGTTGTCACAGATGATGGAACCACCTGGCAAAATAAAAATAAATTTTCATTATTTTATTTAGTTACGTATATATATATATATTTACATATATACATATATATATATATATATATATATATATATGAGGTGGTAACAAAAAGTTCCAGGATTAGCTCTGTAACATGCCAACAGATGGCAGCACACAGTTGTCTGCGCAGTGAAAGCTAGCAGTGACCTCCATGAGGCAGTGTGCCGAACGACATTGCTGCGTTTACTTTGAATGTTGTGAAATTTGTGTTTTTGTGATCACATGTAGGCTGCAGTCTGCAATTCTGTCAGGGATTGGAAGTTGGAACAAAGAGCCAATGTAAGAATTTTGGGTTAAAGTCGGGAAGTCTGCTACAGAGACATTGAGCATGCTTCGGTAGGCTTACGGCGATGAGGCAACAAGGTCATATGCAATGTTTCGAGTGGTACAGGTGCTTCAAAAGAGGAAGAACGTCCCTGGAAGACAACGAGCGATCTTGAAGACCTTCCTGAAGTGCCACTCCCAGAAATGTGATCTTGTATGTTGAGAATTCGTCCCCCTGCCTCCAGGCCAGACCATCAACTGAAAGTTCCACTGTGACATTTGGAAGCGCTTGAAGGAGGACATTCATCAAACAGCAACAGGATCTGTGGAGTGCAAAGAATTGGATTCTTCAGAGCTCTCCTCACTCGTGAGTTCCTCGCCAAAAACATGGTATCGCTTCTGCACCTGCCCTATTCACCAGATTTAGCGATTTTAGATTTGCCCTATTCCCAAAGATGAAAATGCAAATCAAAGGTCATTGTCTTAACATCGTTGTGAAGATCCAGAGCAAATTGCAGAAGGTCCTCGACCTGCTTACGGCAAATGACTTCTAAGGTGGATTCCAAAAGTGGTAGGAATGCTGGGATTGGGGTACTGCTGCACAAGGTGACTATTTCAAAGGAGATGATGTTAAAACTCAGGTAAATAAGTTACTCTTTTTATTAAACATAACTTGTCCAGGAACATCTTGATACCACTTCGTACATATATGCTACTTTCATAGTCAGGCAACTGCAAGAGAAGTACTTAGCTTAAAACAAACCGTTATACTTGGTATTTGTTGATCTAGAGTGCCCGGTTGTGTGATATGGTGGACTATGAGGAGGCTAGGGGTAGATAAGCAGCTTGTGAAAGCTGTACAGGCCATGTACAGAGATGCTGTCAGTAAGGTGAGAGTTAACCACGAGTATAGTGAAGAATTTGGTGTACAGATAGGCATTCCTCAGTCTCGTCCTTTTCATCATTGTCCTCCAGGTAATAATAGAGGAATTCAAGACTGGCAGTCTCTGGGAACAACTATACGCTGATGATCTTGGCCTCATAGCAGATTCTATATCAAAGATAGAAAAGAAATTCCAGGTGTGGAAGCAAAACCTGGAATCTAAGGGCCTCAAGGTTAATTTAGCAAAGACTAAGGTTTTAGTATGCAAAAAAACAGACAGGATCCTATCCACTTCACATAAGTAGCCCTGCTTTGATGATGCCTGATCATCAATATAGCCATGACACATGAAGATGAATAAGATGAGACTGGCTTAGACTGGATGAAAAAAAAAAGCTATATGAAGAGGGCTGGAACCAAGAAACCCCAGAATCCAAGAAGTATTTGATGAAAGAATTTAACTGATGCCTTTTCATCCCATGGAAGCAGGGACGGTAAAATCAGAGAAGTACGATTCTAATGCAGAGAGATCCATCAACATTAATTAAATGGTTAATAACAGTCTGAGCTGCTACAAGGCTATTTAAAACGAGAGAAAACTGACTTCAAAAGAACCCCCATCCTCTCTCGGTAGTAGAATCAATACATAAATCTACAACACCAGGTCTATCATCTTTAACAGAAACCAATTCTCCACCTTCTTTCCCTTTACAATCCAATTAACTCTTTAGCATTTAAACTGGCTAGATCTCACCTCTCACACCTACTCCACAATCTTGTTCTAAAACTATACAATCATATCACTAAAATTTCAAAGCTATAAGATAATGCATGATTAATTCAAAACAATGTGAATAAATAAGCATTGCATTTGACAGAGTAATCTGAACACTAAAGGGTTAATGTTCATCTTAGCTATGAACCATGTATGATCTCTCCAGGATACAAGACATCAATGGGAACAAAAGCATTCATTATCTTCCGTTTTCTATTCTAACCATTTAAGTGATTCTTTAACTCTTCAGCATTCGCATTACTGTCAAATGCAATGCTTATTTATTGACATTGTTTTGAATTAATCATGCATTTTCTCATAATTTTGAAATTTCAATGATGTGACTCTATTTTTAGAATGACATTGTAGGTTTGAACATAAAACAGGTAGAATACTTGAGCTGGATTTGGCCAATTTAAATGCTAAAAAATGAATGAGTTTTTTTTTTATACTTTCCCACATACAAACACTCATTCTCTCTTTCTCTTCCTCAATAATAAATACTGAAGTTACATGTACTACAACTACTACAATTAAGAAATCATCATCATCATTTAGCATCTGCTTTACATGCTGGCATGGGTTAGACGCTTTGACCGAAACAGGTAAGCTGGAGAGCTGCACCAGGTTCCAACACTGTCATTCATCATCATCACTGAATGTCCATTGTCCACGCTGGCATGGGTTGGATGGCTTGACCAGACTCCAACCCAATTCGGCATGGTTTCTACAGTTTGATGCCCTTCCTAAAACCAACTTCTCCAAGAGTGTAGTGGGTGCTTTTACATGCCTTCTTATGTTTAAAATGTCTTAAGCCATATATATACAACACACCAAGACAAGCATTTGACTAGCCAACACTAGATGCAAACTGCAACTTACATAAGACCAGAACTCCTTCACAACCCGGGGACTGTCAGTGCCTATGTGCACAAATGCTTATGGCAAAAAGTGGTACTTTTACAAATCAATCACTCACAAAATGCAACTGCACACAAACATGAAACAATTGTTGACCAATGCAACCATGTAAAAGTGAACATTAAAATTATGATCTAACACACACACACACAGAGAAAGAGCTAGACTAATACAGGATCTATACTATTTACTCAACATAATAGAAAGCCTTGAGTTCAGTGTGAGGCACCATCTGATTTTGAAAGACTATTACCTATTACTTCCTATATTATAGATTAATTATAAAGCATTTCCTTGTATGTTGTGAACATGTTTCTGAAAATATTTTATGACTAAAAAATAGAGAATTGGGTTGTATGTTTACTTTATTGTTTCGGTTGCATGTTTCACATCAAATAAACAAAAACCAAGAAACAGAGTTGAGGAAAGTATCCAACAATGCAAGGATAAAAGACAGTTGAGAGGGAGAGGGAGAGGGTGAGAGGAGAGAGTGAGAATTGGCCAAAAGGAAAAGAAAATAAGATACAACTAAAGATCTAAAAATGGACAGACACAATTAATGAGAAAAATTAAGGAAAGAAATCTAAGGACAGATTCTGAGAGAGAGAGAGAAAGACAGAGAGAATTCAGGAGTAAGTAACAGAAAGCTAAAGGGAAAGGGTGGGAGAATCAAAGAGAGAGAGAGAGAGAGCTAATGAGGAGGGGGCTGAAGTATTTTCACCCTTGCACTGTACTGAATGACAACTAAACAGGGGAATGGGTGGGAAAATGCTGCCAGACTTAGCGACTGAAAGAGTGAGGGTGTGGAATATGTTACCAGACTTACTGACTGCACAAGAGAGGAAGGTCTGAGAAAAAAAAAAGAAAAAAAAAAAACAGAGGGAAAGGGAAGCTACAGTGTGCAGCAGTATGTGGCTATTCAGTTTTCATTTCTAAAGTAAAATTTCATATTGTACAGAAAAAAAGTTATTTATACAGAGAAACAACTAATAAACAGATTTAGTTCTTTAGCATTCAGATTACTGTCAAATATAATGCTTATTCATTCACATATTTACAAATTAATCATGTATTATGTTGTACCTTAGAGATTTCAAAGATGTGATTGCTTATTTTTAGAGTGACATTGCAGGGTAGGTGTGATATACTAGATCTGGCCAGTTTAAACATAAAACAGGATTTGGGACAGATATGATTGGTTTAAATGCTAAAGAGTTTTAAAAAATCTTAAATTATCTTGGTATTTAAATT
Source organism: Octopus bimaculoides (assembly GCF_001194135.2). Lineage (NCBI taxonomy): Eukaryota > Metazoa > Mollusca > Cephalopoda > Octopoda > Octopodidae > Octopus > Octopus bimaculoides. Next base: position 50,174,053 of record NC_068999.1, read on the forward strand.
GACTCTATATTTTCCACCAAAAAACAAAATAAAACCCCACTGAAATGTGCTCTAAAATGGCCAAAGACAGCTGGTTATCAGAAAACAGTAAAAGAACAAAAAACAAAAAGTGCTAAAACCCTTTTCGTACCAACTCTGCTTGAAAATGGTCCTTAATTTATAGCTCAATACCCGTTTTCAAATGTTCATATTAAAAACATTGCAGCATATTTTTATATAAGAACATTTTGTTAACTTATATTTCAAACACCAAAATGGAGAAGCTAGTTATTTGAATGAAATCCCTCCAAATATTTGAAAACTCATCAAGGCAGGCAGAAAGTACTTTCTTTAGTCAGGAGAAAGTCAATGGACAAACCGTATAAAAGAGTCCAGTCTGAGGATCGAGTTCCCCTTGTAACAGCTCTTGGTTCATAGAGGTGGAGAGCTGCTCAACTAGATCTGTTGGCACTGGTGTTGAGGGAGGAGTTTCAGTAGAGATGGGTACTTCAACAGTATTGGAGACATCAGGAGTGGAAACTGTAACCTACGAATCACAGCAGCATTAAAAAAAAAAAAAAAAACAGAAAAAAAAACTGTAAAACTTAATATAAAATTATAAAATGAAATATAAAAAAAAAACAAACTTAAAAAGAAAAACACATAAAAGTGATAAATTTATTTGTGTTAGAGAAGAGTGATGTATGTTTGCCAGCATAGGTGCAGGAGTGGTTGTATGGTAAGTAGCTTGCTTACCAACCACATGGTTCCAGGTTCAGTCCCACTGCGTGGCACCTTGGGCAAGTGTCTTCTACTACATCCTCGGGCCAAACAATGTCTTCTGAGTGGATTTGATAGACGGAAACTGAAAAA
>NC_068999.1:50174936-50179017 GCF_001194135.2 Octopus bimaculoides
ATATATATATATATATATATATATATATATGTGTGTGTGTGTGTGTGTGTGTGTGTGTGTGTGTGTGTTGGTGTGTGTTGTGTTTTCCCCCCATCATCACTTGACAACCGATGCTGGTGTGTTTACATCCCCGTAACTTAGCGGTCAGATGGAATTTGTTGAGGCAGATTTTGTACAGCTGGATGCCCTTCTTATCACCAACCCTCACCTGTTTCCAAGCAATTAGCAGCAGCAGCATCATTTATTGAGGGAAGAGAGAGAATTAAAAAGAAAGCCCCCACCACCACCATAATTGTATGAATTACCGTGCGTAGAACACAAATTCATAAAAATATTCTGAAAATCCCAAAACATAAACAAGTGATGAAGGGTGCTTTAAAAAAAAAAAACACTCATTTTACATTACGATAAAGATGCAAGTTGCAAGGAAGATAATATTCCCGAGTAATCTCCCTTACTGACTGCATCTTTTTTTTTTTTCTAGATACCACTCTTTTTTTTTTAAGTCAGAAATAGTGATTAATTAGGTTGTACCACATTTTTAAAAACGACAAACATAAAGCTTAAGAAAAACCATAGTTAATGTTTGACATTTTTTATAAACGAATGATCCACAATTCGTAAACAATAGCGTTTTTCTGTATTTTTTCCTAAAATTTTTACTTGCAAAACGTGGTTTTAACTTTCATAGCTGCAGTCTTACTGAAACTAGTATAAGAACGAACGTACGCACACCACACACACATATATATATATATATATACATACATGTATACATATAGGCTTCTTTCAATTTGTCTACCAAATCCACTCACAAGGGTTTGGTTGGCCTGAAGCGACAGTAGAAAATACTTGCCCATGGTAGAAGATACATAAAACAGGTAGAATATTTGGGCCAGATATAGCTGAATTAAATAGCTGATGTCAAATAGTGGTCGCATCAGCAACACAAAATAGGTGGCACCAACACAGGTGCACCAAAATGTCTCGTACCCAGCACATGCATTACTTTCAACCTCACCTGCATCGGTTCTTCAATCTGTTTAGAAATGCTGAGTGGAAATGTGGAAGAATTGAGAAAACTGAGTGGGTCGACCGAACCGCCGATAGAAGAAGCTGGAGCGTCTTTTTCTTCTTGACTTAAAATGCTCAGAGCCTGATCTGCACAGGGATGAAAAGAAAAGAAAAAAAAAAGAGAAAAAAGGGAAAATTATAGAAATACATACATACATGTACACAGTGATACATACATACATACACACATACATATATGCATACATACATACATGTACACAGTGAATGAATCATGAGTTTGGCATGAACAGACACTCACCCACACAATTTACTCCTACATACTTCTAATACAAAATGACCCCCACTCACCAGAAGCTGGGAACCAAGCTTTATTTATACTGTAATGATTCCACGGCTTCATTATGAACTCATCCCTTTAATTAAAATTAATTTCTAAATTACATGTACAAGTGGGGTGCTGAAAAGTTCTTTAAAGGGTTATGCAAAAGACCTCATTGGAGGCCCAACCTTCTAAGTTCTTTCACAGGGCTTAGAAAAACTGAAGGACCACTCAATAAGTCTGTGAATCTGAGAAGGGGAATATGTTAGATAAAATCATAATTAACTGATCCTCCTATATTTCCTTTTACCCAACGCCAGGCACCTTCCAGCCCCTGCTCAAACTGCCCTTTATTTATTTTTCTTTTAATAACTCACACAGAAACAAAAGTACCGTGCAGGACAGGTCTGCAGGGTCTCTGCAACTGAATGTGAGGAGGCAGGTAGGTGAAAGGAACCACAATTCATGAGATAACCCTGGACCGGAGACCCGGTCCAAATTGTCGTAAAACCACATTGTCATGTTAAATTAGAGAGCAGGTCAAGTTTCAGTTCTCTGTCCAAGAACCAGTTCAGGCCATCTGATAGGCATCCACTAATCTGACTCTATGGTAGAAGATACTTGTTCCAGGTGCCACACAGTTGGATAAAACATGGAACCATGAACATGTAGCCTCGTTTATTTGCGATTCAATTATCACTGACAACATAGCATCCTCAACTGTGAACCGTGTACACTTATCACGGATCGATCTGCAATAAAATGAGTCAGCGATGAGTCAAAGATTAAGCTTATACTTCAAAAACACACCCCGGCAACCACTCACAATGCTCAGCTACCCAGAATGCGCTGACTATAACTAGTGTTTACATGACCACACTGCGAGGTACCCTTTTACTGGTTTCAGTCAAAAACAATGATTTTGCAATAAATATATACAGAAAAAAAAAAAAAGAAAACAAAAAAATAAAAATAACTTACCAAGGGTGTAAAAGTTCTGCTGATTTATTTGCTCAGAAAGATTTCCAAGGTCTGATGAACTGTTTGTAGTTTGTAACAGGAGAGAATGAAAGTCAATCGGCAAAGGAACGAGGTTTGCATTGGTAGTATGTTTGTTCCAGACAAGATTCCATAGGAAGCGAGATATATGAAAAAAGAAAACAAAAAAAAAAATTATGAAGTACCATAGAGGATTTTAATTTAAATGAAATCAGATAATTATAAGTATCAATTAGGTTTTGGATAGAAATAGGCCAACAGAGTAAAATAAATAAAACAGGTTATAGTATATAATTTGTTTAGACGGTTTATGATAAGTGCTCTGTAGTGCAATCAGATATGTGACCACATGATATGGTTGTATAGTATAATTCACTAAACAGATACAAGAGATATACATCAATAAACATCCTCATCAAAGGTTTATTTGGTTATTTTAATTCATTAACTGATCCCTTGGTCAAATAGACTGATAATTACTCAGAATAAATTCATAAGTAAAAACTGATGAGAAGACACATCATCGTTTAACGTCCGCCTTCCATGCTAGCATGGGTTGGACGATTTGACTGGGGACTGGTGAAACCAGATGGCTACACCAGGCTCCAATCTGATCTGGCAGGGTTTCTACAGCTGGATGCCCTTCCTAACGCCAACCACTCCGAGAGTGTAGTGGGTGCTTTTACGTGCCACTGGCACAGGTGGTACTGGCAATGGTCACACTCAAAGTGGTGTATTTTATGTGTCACCTGCACAGGAGCCAGTCCAGTGGCACTGGCAATGACCTTGCTCGAATGCCTTTTCACGTGCCACCGGCACAAATGCCAGGAAGGTGATGCTGTTTTGTTTAAAGATATTAAGATTTGCATGTCGAGACAAATAAAATGGCAGATTGCGCAGGGAGGGGGATAAGAATAGAGCACCATTCTTTACCTTCTAATGATCTCTTTCTCTTTGATTTGGAGGTTACCGTTATTGGATTGGTGCTGCATCTCTAAGAGAGCCGAGATAGCATCTGTAGAAGAATCATTGGTATATGTGTTTGATTGGTCATCCGCGACATCATATTCAAACCACTCGTTGCTAGTGAGTGGCTGGGTGGAAACTGAAAAAAAACCCCAAAAAACTATCAACAAAATCACATGTTGTTATCATAATTAAGCTGATGTTTGAAATAAAACAAACATGAAACTTTAATGGCGGTTTTAATTCAGACCACTTTAAAACAGAGCGTTTGTACCCCAGAACCAGCGGTGGTGTCAGGCAGGTTGGTATGAAAAGGGTGAACACAGAAACTAACTTGAAGAAATAAGACCGGAAAGAAGAAAAAACAAAGCGATTTACAGGTTCAAAATTATCTTTCCAGGCTATTTATTTATGTCACACGTAATTAAAGTGTGGGGAGGCGCAATGGCCTAGTGGTTAGGGCAGCAGACTTGCGGTCATAGGATCTCGGTTTTGATTCCCAGACCGGGCGTTGTGAGTGTTTATTGAGCGAAAACACCTAAAGCTCCACGAGGCTCCAGCAGGATGGTGGTGAACCCTGCTGTACTCTTTCGCCCCAACTTTCTCTGACGCTTACTTCCTGTTTCTGTTGTGCCTGTAATTTAAAGGGTCAGCCTTGTCACACTGTGTTATGCTGAATATCACCGAGAACTACGTTAAGGGTACACGTGTCTGTGGAGTGCTCAGCCACTTGCACGTTAATTTCACGAGCAGGCTGTTCCG
>NC_068999.1:50179264-50189485 GCF_001194135.2 Octopus bimaculoides
CAGCAGCGATAGCAACATCAGTAATTGCTATAGTAGAAGAAGTCTGCTGTGAGTCAGCAGAATGAGTGTCTGGCAGGATACCAGCGGCTTGAATGAGTTCTGCCAGCAATGTAGAAGTCTTCCCGCCAGCACTGTCAACATCTGTGATTCGAGCCTGTTGCTGACGCTGTTCATGTGGATACAATGGATGAGTGAGAGACGGAGCAAAAGAAAATAGAAAAGTAAAACATATTAATATTTAAAAAATACAACAAAGAAACTTTGTTGTGCCTAGGGAGGGTCATAATGCCAATATTATTAACACACACACACAATGGTTCAATTCCACTCCTTTGTTATTAATCAATTGGTTAAATATTCAACTAACTAATCGATTGTTTAATATGGTTAAGCAATAAGTCATTTGTTTTGTTTTTGTTTGTCAAAACTCTTCCATTGTTACTTGCAACCCTTTCAATCACTTTTGACGTAGTCAGTTATGGAGGCCATGTTTGCTAGAGATCTTGTGTGCATGTATGTGTGTACCAGTGTGTGTGTGCGTGTGTATATCAATATTATCAACACACACACACTGGTTCAATTCTGGTCCTTTATCATTAGTCAGTGCGTATGCTAATAATAATGGTACAATGACTCTCCCTAGACACAACAAAATTTGTTTCAACACACAAATTCACATAAAGAACATTGCAAACCACATACAAAAACGAAACAAACTGTTTTACATTTATTTTTCTACACTTACATGGTTTTTGTTTATTATTTTTGTTATAGTTGATTGCCCCTTCTACTACTAACCACAAAAATGAAAATTTATAATAAAATCTGTTTTTTGTCACTCAGGCATACTTTGACAAACTAAATAATGTGCTTTGCTCAGGAAAAAAAACACCAAGCAAGGTAATATTTCCCCACTGTGCAGAATATTAGAAACTATAAACAATAACAGGATGACAAGACAAAGAAACACACACAATGGGTTTCTTCCAGTTTCCGTCCAACACATCCACTCACAAGGATCTTCTGACCTAAGCCTATCTATAACAGAAGACACTTGCCCAAGGTGCCACACAGTGGGGCTGAACCCGGAACCATGTGGTTGGGAAGCAAACCCCTTAACCACACAGCCACGCCTATTAACGTCTGTTATAGTAATGCTCGAACTCATCATAACTACACTAGCAACGATTCCCACAAGAAATTTAAAAACAAAAACACTTTCATTAATTGAGGCAAATAACAACAACAACAACAGCAACAATAAAAGACTCACTACCACTACCTTCAATGACTCTGGAACTGTTGTGGTTACAATTATCTTTTTCTCTAGAGGAGACTTCAAAGAAGATACTGGACTACTTCCTTGACGATTATCATGTTTATGAATGAAACTTACAAGTTCCTGAAAGAAGGAAGACAAAAACCAAAAAAAAAAAAAAAGAGTAAATAAATGGAAAAAAGAAATAATGATTTCTGTTAGCAATTAATCAACGGGCACTTTAGTGCAATAGACACAGACATGTCTGTTTGGATACAGAGTACGCCTCCTAACTAAGTGGCTTTTGAGTTCTGTCTCATTGCATGACACATTCAGAAAAACATCTTCAGTAGATTCAGTGAGTGAAATTGGTAGACAGAAACTGTGTGGAAGCCAATCACATATGTAAATAGACATTCTTTTATTGTTTTGCTTGCTTCAGTCATTGGACTGCAGCCGTGTTGAGGCACCACCTTGAAGAGTTTAGTCAGTCAAACAAACCCCAGTATTTGTTTCTAAGTTTGATACTTATTCTCATCATCTGGCACAAAATCACATCCTCCAATGCCTCCTCCCCTCTCAAAGATTCCTTGGTGACCCTGCCAGTGCAGATGCCACGTAAAATGCATCCAGTCCACACTGTCAAGTGTGGACTGGATGCATTTATGTTTTTTTATGTTTTTACTGACAGAACATTGGACTTCAGTAAGAAAACAAGATCAAGACACAAGGTTAGATGCTCTGATAATATGAATTAGTAATGGTAAAATTAAGATTATGATGAAATTGTGAGATGAACTCTACATACCGTTCCTTTTGTGATGCTAGTGGAAATTGGGACTGGTGATCTTTTAGGTGGAGCTTTCGTCACCACAATAACATTAGGTCGGCTTACTAAAGACAGAAGAAAAAAAAACAAAAGTTAAATAGAAAAGAACTGAAATTTAAAAAATATAACCAGCAAAAAAAAAAGTAACTCATATTCTTAAATGACTAATATTTCAAATCAATAATTTTCAAGTCATGTGCAGTGTCCATTACCTGAATATTCAGTGAGTAACAAGTGAAATTTCAAAATGAAGCTGAAATCATATTCTAAGCAACCAGCATATTACTATTTCCTATACAGAAAGATGCAAGTGTGGCTATGTGATTAAGAAGCTTGCTTCTCAACTATGTGGTCCTGGGTTCAGTCCCTCTGCGCAAGTGTCTTCTACTATAGCCCTGGGTCAACCAAAGCTTTTCGAGTGGATTTGATAGATGGAATTTAAAAGAAACCCATTGTGTGTATGGGGGAGGGGAGAGTGTTCCCTTGTCTTCACATCACATGATGTTTGTAAATAAGCGCATTGTATTTCACCAGCCTCTTGTGAAAAACATGTCTGGCCATGGGGAAACATTACCATGATAAGAAATAGGTGAAGGTTAACAACAGGAAGGGCATCTGACCACAGAAAATATGCCTCAACAAATTCTGCCTGACCCATGCAAGCATGGAAAAGTGGACATATAATAATGATGATGTTGACACAGTCACACATGCAAACATACAGAACTGAAATCTAACACCAAAGAAGCAGACTTTCTTTTCAACCTCCTGCAGCCAAAGAAAGGTCCACAGTTAAAGCCATCATAAATACCACTACTACCACTACTACCACTACTACCAGTAATTCGGTTACTCCATTCATGGCAGTGTTTCCACTGCTACAACACCACTGCCATCATCATCCTTTTAATGCCCACTTTTCCATGTGTCAGACTGATCTTCTACAATCAGATGCCCTTTCTGTCATCAACCTGTACCTGTTTCCAAGTGAAGTAATGTTTCTCCCATGACCAAACATGTTTTCAAGGACAACTGGAAGTGAAAGACTGCATGATGGTGACATTTGTTTACAATTATCAGATGAAGTTAAGGCATGGAGATATCATCACCATCATCATCCTTTAATGTTCATTTTCCATGCTGGCATGGGTTGGACAGTTTGGCAAGTTAGAGAGCTGCACTAGGTTCCAGTCTGATTTGGCTTGGTTCCTATGGTTGGATGCCCCTCCTAATACCAACCACTTTACAGTGTGTGCTGAGTGCTTTTAACATGGCACCAGCATAAATGAAAGGTTTCTTTCAGTTTGACTACCAAATCCATAGGCTTTGGTTGACCAAGGATAATAGCAGAAGACAGTGACCCTAAGTACCACACAGTGGGATTGAGCCCAAAACTACATAGTATACACATACACACATAAATATATACAAAAAATGCATGCATGCACACACACACACACACAAACATGGTTCTGACTATACAGCCACAAATTAAGATAGCAACTTCACCCACAAAAACTAGAGCCAGCAATAACGATTCTGCCAGTAATTTTGAGGGGAGGGGGAAAGTTGATTACACTAACCCCTCCCCCTCCCCCGAACTAACTCACTGCCCTATCAACAAGTACAGCAGCAACAACAACAAACTCTAACAAACACAAAAGAAAATAATTATTGGGGGGAAAAAAGGGGGAGGAAAAAAAAAAGCATGATTGCAAACTAACCAGTTCCACCGGTGCTGGATTTGACTGCTGTTAGATGCAAAGTTTTGGGATTCACAGTCACTACATTAGCTGTCTTTGTCGTTGTAATCACCTTCCCACCTGGAGCATTGATGTTCAGGATTTTGCTGTTGCCTGCTTGGCTCACTGCCGCAAAGTGGAATGGAATAGAAAAGCGGTAGGGGGAGAAAGAAAAAAGGTGAAAAAAAAAGGAGAAAAATAAAGACAAGGGAAACACAGGTACAGAATGTGTGAGACAAAGAGGAAAATAAAAAATAGAAAATTACTTTCTGGTGGAAATTGTACCATTTTGTTTTTATTTATATTTTCAACCCTTTCGCATTCAGATTACTCTGTCAAATGTAATGCTTATTTATTTGCATTGTTTTTGAATTAATTATGCATTACCTTGTACCTTCAAGATTTCCATGATGTGATTGTTTATTTTTAGAATGACAATTGTGGGGTAGATATATGAGAGGCCAGATATGGCTGGTTTGACAATAAAACAGGCAGAATATCTGAGCCAGATACAACTGGTTTAAACTGCTAACAAGTTAAATATGGTTTCCTGGTCTAACATGAGACCATTGGGATTTCAAATTCAAACTTCTAATCCTGTTAATTATGAAGAAATGATTATCTCGCTTGTACTAACACCTCCATGTGTTAGATTTCTTTTTGTACTTTTGTGTAAAAACCAGAGAAACTATTACACTAAGATTTTTCATTTTTTCAAAAGAAAAAAAGGCATGGTTGCATGGTTTTTGCAAGACATCAAACAAAAAGAAACTATGATTCATACATGGGTCGCTGCAAGTCTCTGCATTCTATATTAATAACTCAAGACTGGGACTGCCAGCAAAGTAGACTGAGTGTTTTCCATAAAACTAGGCATCTGTCATATCAAATAGTGGTGGTGGTGGTGGTGGTGGTGGGGTCACTTCCACCTGTCTGTGTTAACAAAAAACAGTGACGCCATGCAGAGGAAGGTATAGCAGAAAAGTTGTACATCTAAATATCCAAATAAGTGATTTTCAGATCTTCAGAGCTAAATACTGATTGTGAAACAGAAGTTCAATCTGCTGACAACCAGGTAGACTGAAGTAAATATAATTATGTACCTTGTTTAGGAATGTGGTACTTGGAACTGAGGTAAAATGGAAAAATATTAAGACTATGTAGTCGGCAGTGTGGTAAATTAACATCATAGCTATCCGTGCCTCATATGAACCCATACCATACTAAAGAACAACCTCAGGAAGCTGAACCTTTCAGATGAAATAGCAAAGGAGCGAGATACCTGACACCTAACTGTACTCAAAGAGAACTATACCCTGCAGCAGAAGTGTTAAGACTGATCCTTCAGCTGGTGTAAAGAACTTGTAGCAGTGCAACATAAAAACGCCCAAGTGGTGCACATGTGTGGCGTCACGTATAAGTGTTTATGCGGTGCCATGTAAAAGGCTTGAACATTTCCACAGGATTATAGGGGGGAGAAGTGGAGGTTATTGGGAGTGGGGAAGCACAGTGACCTGTGAGTTTTAATTGTCTCCGTTTGACATCCTTAGTATTTGAACTAAAGATATAACGACATAACACAAGGCATTTCCTCTGACAGACTACCAGTTCTGCTAACCAACTGCCAGCATAGCAACAAAAAAGGGAGTCACAAAGGTAGCTATAGACAGAATGGAACGATAAATCTGAGTCCTGCAAATGTGAAGTTTAGATGGTATTGATGCTCCTACAGCTCTACATAACTAAGCACTGAAAAGTAAACAAGGTCTGAAATCAAGAGTAATTAAGGCACCTTGTTTCTTGATTTACTAATTTGTACTCTTTATTGAGATAGAAAGAAAGTTAAAAAGAGCGTTGATGAAATACCTGAAATAGTGGACACAGGCCTAGTCACCATAGAAACTGTAGTGGCAGTAGTAGTTGTGGAGACTCCACTAACAACTACCACTGGTGTCCCAGATTGGGTTGGCTTGGGTAATATTTTACTACCAGTGGGTGGGACACTCTGGGTTATTATCTTCATGCCTAGGGATAAATGGACAAATAAATAAATATTAGATAAAATATAAAGAGAGGTTTATATACACACACACACATACACAAAGAGAAAAGAATCATGTATGTATACATATTGGCCCAATAGCTTACCTCCTTCATGCTTAATCTGGATTGCTGACTTTGTGGTTGGTTTTATTTGGATACTCTGTACAGACTGGTTTCCTTGGGGAGAATGTAATGGTTGCTGGCCAACAGGGATCACAACGCCAGGTTTTTGACCAAACTGTGAAAATATTAAGAGAAGCATAACAGTAAAAGATAACATGCAAAACACAACATTTACTGATATGACTGGTACTTTATTTAGGATGATCTAGTGGGAGACAGAGGACATGACAATACCAGTGCCTCAAGCCATATTGGCTTAATGCATTTTAACCATTTAATGCACACAAGTTTGTCACATTAATATTATATTAAAATTCCCTTTAACCTTTCAGCATGCAGATTATTTTATCAAACGTAATGCTTATTCATTCATATGGTTTTGAATTAATCATATATTTATCTTGTAGTTTTGAGATTTGGGTGATTGATTGTTTATTTTTAGAATGACATTGCAGGATAGGTGAGAAAAACCAGATCTGACCACTTTGAACATAAAAAAGTAGAATATTTGGGTCGGATATGGCTGGTTTAAATGCTAAAGGGTTAAATAATTTAAATGCATTGGGGCCTTTCAGTGTCCTTCTACAATCTGTTCACAGGTACTTAGTTAAAAGTAATAATAATAATAATAATAATAATAATAATAATAATAATAATAATAAACAATTTAATCAAATAATAAGAGAGATAAAAGATTATAAGCAAATAAATAAAATAGTTTACCTGAGGGAGCTTCTGTCTTGGAACTGATTTTGGTCTGGGTTTAGAAATGTTTATAGATGATGGTAAAAATGCTGCAGAAGGAGTACCAAGAACAGCAGTTGTATTTGTTGCTGAAAACAAAATAGAAATTTCTATTCAGAGAGAGAGAGAGAGAAGGAAAATAAAGAGAAAAAAGAGGATTCAAGAAAAAAGAAAAAAAAAAAAAGACACTGATAGAGCAATCAGCAAATAATACTGCAGAAACTCACAGGTAGACTTTGAAGACGTATTTGATGTAGTGACCACAGTGATGATGTTTCCAAGGTTACCATTGGAGATGGAAACACTTCCAGGACTTGTGTTTGTGCTAGGCATCACAATGGACATCTTTGGATGACCACTGCCACTGGTCGTCATTGTTGGGATTGTTTTAACAAGAGGCAAAGAAATGGACTTTGGTAATACATTAGGGCCAGTGCTTGAACCAGAACCAGAAGTGGACACCAATATCACCTGTAGGATGGGAAAAATAAAAATTAGGCCTCTAAGAACATAGAATGTTCTACAAAGAAATGGTACATCACAAGCATATTCTAAAATGGCCTGATATATATTTCCAACAGCTAAGTGAAGTCATTGTTGTTTTAGCATTTACTTTTTCACACCTGCATGGGTCAGACAGAACTTGATAAGGCAAATTTCCTTGGCTGGATGCTCTTCTTGTCATCAACGGTTACCTGTTTCTCAGCAAGGTAGTATTTCAGCATGGAAAACAGGAACTGCACAACATTACTTCTATGACAGTGATGCCCATTTACGGTCATCACACGGAGTGGAGGCAAGAGTACACACAATACACGTGTATAGGATGAACTTCTTTTAGATTCTGTCAACCAAGTCCCCTCACAAGGTTTTGCTCAATCTGGGACTATGGTAGAATACACTTGCCCAAGGTGCTGTGCAGTGGGACTGAACCCTAGATCACATGGCTGAGAAGAAGCCATACCTGCACCTAGTAAGATGTGAAATTACATGAGTTATCCAGAAACTTAATGGGCATAACTGCATCACACATGAACAACCTTTGTACTCTTGAGTCCCATTGTCTATAAGGCTACGTTGCCTCAGTGTATCAACAGTTGAGGAACAGGTAATTCATAAATGAAAAGCAGGTAAATTTATCATCAAATTGTTTCTTAAACAAGTTAAAGTTTCTGTAATTAGGATCAACTCAGCATGCAAGTGATAGAAAATGGGGAAGAATTTACTAAAACAACAGAGAATTTTTGACAATCTTGAGGTATAATTAAGATAAGACAAATAAAATATGCAGGCATTTCATGAAAGGACATCAACAACAATACGAGACATAACATTTCTCTTTCAATAGAGTATGCTGACACACCTAATGTTCTACAGACTGTATTTCAAATATGCTACCAACAGACTAAATGACATTAATGTAGATACTAAGTGGCACTGTTGTGGACACAAATTAGCACAAATGTAGATAATGTACAAGTAAGAAAGGCTAAGTTTCACAACCACACATCTCTGTGCTTGTACACACATAAACACCTTTCTCTCTAAGCTAAAAAAAAAAAAAAGAGTAACGTCCTTACTTTTTGGGTTTGCGTTGCAACAGCGCTGGTGTTTTGGCTTCTTGTCTGAGAGTTCTTGCTGATGGTGATCTTGACGGGAGACATACCTTGCAGGGTGTTTGATGACGTTGAAGAGGAGGCGGATGCAGTGGTAGCACGGGGTGTCTGGGTTCCAGCACAGACTGAACTTATATTATCCACCGACATGCTTCTTTTCTTCCGACTGCACGTTTCTTCTTCATCTTCAGGAATAACACCCCCTTGTAAAAGATAATAGAAGCAATATTGGTTAACATAAACAAACAACAAATATATATTTTTATCTTTTATTAGTTTCAGTCATTAGACTGTGGGCATGTTGGGGCACCATCTTGAAGAACCTTTCAGTCGAATGTATCAGCCCCAGTAGTTATATTTCTTCTAAGCATGGCACTTATTTTCTCAGTCTCTTTTGCTGAACTGCTATATTACAGGGCTGTAAACACACCAGCACCAATTGCCAGGCAGTAATGGGGAACACACAAACACACACATATATATATAATGCTGCTCCTCTAAATGGAAACCTTACCTGTCATTGTGGTTTTGTGGCACAAAGCAAAGCAGGCCTTGCCATCCACTCAAGAAAACACATAATAAATGATCCACAAGCACTCAAGCAAACTGAGTCCTCTACTTGTTCCATTTACCAAACGGTTTGCATGGCACCAGTAGGCCTCAAGAGACCCATTTGTGTCCATAGAACATGATTACCACTTCAGTTCAGTTCCACTACATGGCACCTTGGACTGACCAAAGCCTTGTGAGTGGATTTGGTAGACGGAAACTGAAAGAAGCCTGTCATATGTATGTGTGTGTTTGATCTATCCCCACACCGATTGACAACCTGTGCTGGTGTGTTTACACCCCCTTAACTTAGCAATTCAGCAAAGAAACTGATGGAATAAGCACCAGGCTTAAAAAAAACAAAAAATACAGGGTTGATACATTCAACTAAAAATTCTTCAAGATGGTGCCCCAGCATGGTCGTAGTTGAATGACTGAAACAAGTAAAAGATAAAAGTCACACCAATGAAATCTCAAAGCTAGAAGATAATGTATGCTTAATTCAAAGCAATCATCATCATCATCATCATTATTTAACATCTGCTTTCCATGCTGGCATGGGTTGGACAGTTTGACAGGAGCTGGCCAAGTAGAAGACAGCATCAGACTGTCTGTTTTGGTATGGGTTTTACAGCTGGATGCCTTTCCAAACACCAACCACCCCAAAGAGTGGACTGAGTGCTTTTTACATGGCACCAGCACAGGCGAGGTCAGTTTTGGCATGGTTTTTACAGCTGGATGCCCTTCCAAGTGCTAACTTCACAGTGTAGACTGGATGCTTTTTTTTACAATGTCAATAAATAAGCATTACAACTGACTGAGTAATCTGAATGCTAAAGGGTTAATTACTGGTGCTGAGCAAGAAAGCATTTTGCATATGAAAAGAAAAAGGGGAAAAGATATTGACTTACAATCTTTGTTACCAGTGTGCATAGGATTGGGCATTGCAGCATTCTTCTCCACCTGTAGGTTAACTGCTTGATTAGCAGTGACAGTGAAAGCCGTCTGTGGGACTAAGCGAGGCATCAAAGGGATAAGACGCCGGCCTTCAATCAGCCAGTCAGCATCTGTACTTGGCCCACACATTCTGAAATACAAGGAGGAAAAGAAATTAGTGCAACTAACTACAAAACAATAATGGTGGTAGCAGCTGCTACTGTTACTGCAAAAGTCAAGACTGATTCTACTCGCGGTCGGCATCACCACCGAGATGATGGCCTTTCGATCGCACCAACGGCTGTGTGTTCGCTGCTGATCGCTCGCTCGCTTCTTTCTCACTGCTACGACTCACTCGACCAACTCATCATCCGTCGACCG
>NC_068999.1:50190139-50194864 GCF_001194135.2 Octopus bimaculoides
TATATATATCATACATGTATGTATATATGTATTAGATTGGAGATGAACACTGATGCTCTATGTAATAGGCTTGATAATTGTTACAGGCTTCTTTAACATGAAACCAAAGCTAGTTTTATCCCATAAATACAGACTCTTTAGCCATCAATACAGCACTGAGCACCCATTCTCATTGTTTGATATTTACTTGGATATGTACCTAAGTAGAAAGGTAGATCGGTTGATAGATAGATAGATAGATAGATAGATAGATAGACAGACAGGAAGGCAGGCAGACAGACAGACATGATATGATATACTCACTTATCTGCTATTGTTGCTAACTGTTCATCGTTGACGGCTCTTCGCACCTCAGCACGGTGCCGCTCTGTAGATATGCTGCAATAAGGAAATGACATTCATGAATATATCTCTTCCTCAGTTAAAATTTTAAAAGTTGAGAAATACGGAAATACAAAAAGATAGACATACATACAGATGCACCTATGTACATAAACATGTGTAGCTATCTCACCTACATATTTAATATAATTTGGGAAAGACACAAACACTGTGACTTTTAAATTAAATTTCTACATGGTGACTTGACCTGCTAAAAATAAAACCCAAATCTCTCTCAAGTCACACCCTACAGTCTTAAAAAAAATTAATAAGAAAATGGATAATGGAGTCTGAGACATTCTATAGCAGGGGAAGTGCATTGTTGATCCTTAAGGGATGACTTGGGGTTAAACAACAATAACTCCTGCCCCTTGAAATAAAAAAGGTTAACCACATAAAGATGACCACTACTGATCATTAAGGGTTAATGGTTATGAAGTAAATTACATCATTTACCATCATAGTTTTAATGTCCACTCTTCCATGCTCGCATGGGTTGGATGGAATTTATTGAGGTATATTTTCTACAGCTGGATGTCCTTCCTGCCAACAACCCTCATCCATTTCTGGATGGGATAATATTCCCCAATGGCTAGACGTGTTTTCACAAAATATTGGAAATGAATGACATTTACAACAAATCACACCATGTCAAAACAAGGAAATATAAACATACACAAAGGCACAAAATTACATACATCTATACATTATACACACACACAAACAAACATAAATAAAAATATATATATAATGTTTGTTCGTGTGTGTATATATATGTATGTATATATATATATATATATATATATATATATACACACACACACACATATCAATAGGCTTCTTTCAGTTTTTTCCAACCAAATCTACTCACAAACCTTTGGTTGGTCTGTGTTTACAATAGAAGACATGCCCAAAGTGCCACACAAGGTGGGACTGAACCTGGAACCATGTGGCTGGGAAGCAAATTAACCACACACCCACACACAAATAGGAATACATCTTCAAGGAACATTTAGGCATACAAGAATTATTTTATTTCAAATAGCAAAACCAAAACCAACACAATAACAAAACAGGAATTAACACTGGTTTGGCACAAACCTCAAAGCATGCTGTAGGTCTTTGAGTATCTTTTTCTTATCTTTGGTGAGAATTCCTTGTGCTCTGAATGCAGAGATGAGGGAAGAATAGGCTTCAAGCTCCAGGCGGCGTAGAATCCGTTTAGACTCATCCCGAGATAAGTCCAGTAACAATGGCCACATACTGCCACCAGCTGCTGCCACCTGGTGCAGGTTACTGAAAGTTTGGATGGAACATCATGAGAGCTTTAGGAAATAAATGAAAAAAAAAAAAGATAATTTATATAAAAATTAAAATTAAACAATGCACAGTATATAACAACATAAAAATATTTTTTTTAATTTTAAGTTTTTAATACTAATTGTTTAAACAACGTTTTCATTCCTTCATTATAAATATGTGTGTGTATTCTTGAACTGTATAAATCAGAAATTCATATCCCATGACCAAGTGGAACAGCTTGTTAGGGCAGTGGGGAATTTATGAATAATATTTATTTAGCAGTATCAGCACTAAGTAGTGTTCAGGCGTATGCGAAATTTAGGTGTTTGTGACATATTTCAACGTCTAAAGACAAATTCGCTGCAGTTACTCTATCTGCCCAGTGCAGCTCGTTATTGGATTCCCAGATGTGTTTCTATCTCTTTAGCCATTATCCATGGGATATACTGAAGGGAGGTAAGTAAGTCTAGGCAGAATCTTAAAACTGTAACTTTAACTAAAACACTGAATTGTGCCATGGAAACAGCCAGGTCAGAAGAATCCCAGCAGTATTAGTAGTGCCAAGCAGTGCTTAGGCACATATGAACTTTAGGGGAGTCGAAATATACTTGTGACACATTTCAATTTCTGAAGGCAAAAAACTGAGGGAAGCTTTCGAAAGAGGAATATTCCTATACCAGGGATGTGCTGCCTAGGTAGGCAAGGTAGGAAGTGACTACCTTGAATAAAATAGATCAATAGCAACATTTTCTTCCCATGGCAAAATATGCACCTAATTCAATATAATTATGAAGGTTAGTCTGATTATTATGCATAAAATGCAAAATGTTTTATTTTTTTGTAAATTAGGTAGGCATTATTCACCCCTGCTTTTCAATCTCAGTATTTAAGCTATGCATAATAATGCTGTAGTACACGTGCTGCATACATTTCTACAACACTTATAAAAGTAGAAACAGATCTGCCTTCAACTCAGTTGCGTGCCCGTGTTTTTCTTTTTTTCTTTTTTTTCTGCGTGTTTTACTAGATAAAGGTCGTCAACTGCCTACCCTGAGTAATTACTGACAGCTCGTGCCTGTCCTATACATTAAAACATAGAATGGCAAATCCTTAACAGAAAGTCAAATTCTTTTCCTTCAAGTCAGTCCTTCTATATCAAATGGTCAGATGAATGCTCTTCTGTTCTGGTTATCTTTGAAACATAAACATAACTGAAATCTTCATTTACTTTCAGAAAAATCTTAATGGCACAACTAAAGCTAAGTCTTTATCAAGCGAGAGATATGTTTACCAATTTCTATTAGTGAATCCATTTCCCTTTTCTGTTTCAAACAGGTGCTTTATTTGTTCATTTGTTCATTTAGTATGCTTTTCCATATAAGTTGACAATAACAGTAATGAAGGCATTTTTTTTACAGCTAGATGCTCTTCTCGTTGCTAATCCTTAGCTGTATTTCAAGTAAGAGATTTTTCTTCCACGTACCATCAAAAGTGCTGAGTTACAAGACAATGTGTTGACAGGAAATTGTCAACATAACTTTACAGCTTTTGCTCAAGTAATTTCCTATGAAGACATCAAAGAATATAAATATTCACATCACCACCACTTTAACATCCAGTTTTCCACGCTTGCATGGGTCTGACAGTCTTTTATCAAAGCAGGGTTTCTACAGCCAGATGCCCTTCCTGTCGTCAACCACTAGCTGTTTCTAAACACAGTAATATTTTCCCGTGGTCAGACATGTTTCTGCAGTATACTAGAAATGACATTCGTTTACGGCAACCACACAACATTAAGACAAAGTGACATAAACACACATACGCATATATAGGGCAGAAACTAACTTCACTCACAAAGCTTTTGTTAGCCGAGGACTATTGAAAACACTAGGCCAGGTTGCCACACAATAGGATTGAACCTGAAACCATGTGGTCGGGGGGGGGGGACTCCTTCCACACAACCCACCTGCACCTATATATTTATGTGTGTGTGCGCATGCACACGCATTAACACACACAAATATGGATCCCACCACCCCCCAGAGGTAAAAATAGGCTTGTGCAGGGCCAACACGCCTATCTAGGAAAAAGTAAAGTTACAGAGTTATACAAAAGTGTTGATGACAATTCAAAACTATCAAGGCCTGGAAGAGGGGAACCATCCCTCAAGGACAGAGAGGTTGTATCCTCCCAGAGTCAAGGACAGTATAGAAAAATTCATAAATGGCCTATATTCCATGGGGGAATAAATAAGAAATTACAATTTAGTAATACTGAATATTTTTATAATCTATTCAAAATCTAATTACAACATTTTTTTGTTTTTTTAAATGTCATTCCTTCTTCATGCAAGTCTGAACAGTACCAGGTTATCGATGTCTGAAAGTGAGAGGAGAGGACATTTGGAATCATCTCAGAAAATTACTAAGTGAAACACAGGTCGTTCACCTTGATGCTATCTGGCAGAGACCACATAGGCACTGGAGCTTGGCTAAATAGATTCAGAAAAGCTTGCAGCTGTTATATGTGCTTGTATATCTGCTCTACTTGGGCTTCAGTCTTAACACAGTGAGCATGAATCCTCTCTCTTTCTCAGTATGTTGACTCCGTCTAAGGCAAAAAAAAAAAAAGTTCAGTGACATTTGTGTACGTTGGCAACTGTAAAACATTCTCCTTACTATCCTCCATGAAGTTAAGTGTCCAACTGATAGGCAGAGAGAGAGACGAGGAAGTTTAGCTCGTATCATATAAAAAGAAGGACATGGCTGTGTAATCAAAAATATACTATGTTTGAGGATTGGGGGAAGGATGGGCTGATTAGAACTGAGAAAGATTTGGTACACAGGTCTCTTTGACCAGATCTGATCTTAGGGCTAAACTGCACACACGCAAACACACACACACACACAGACACATACACACGTGAGCAGCAAACAGCATGTCTGTCAGCCTACTACTCCTCAACGTTAGAGAGAGAGAGAGAGAGGAAACTGCTATTCATCATATATATTGTTTACAGGCTACCTGCTAAACTTAGGTGTG
>NC_068999.1:50194937-50197658 GCF_001194135.2 Octopus bimaculoides
ATGTCTATAAATACATCCTATTCTGGTCTACTTAGTAAAAATGTTAAAAACTGGCCAAATTTCAAATTTAACTTTATAAAATTTTAACGCATAATATGCCAATTGGCTGTTCGGATCTCTTCAAAAACACACGCAATTTTCTATATCATCATTATCAATTTATTTATTTTTTGCAAAATTTTAAATAATGCCATGGCAATTTTCTGTCTACTACAAAATAATAATAATAATAATAATAATAATAACAATAATCATGGTTTCAAATTTTGGCACAAGGCCAGCAATTTTAGGAGACGGGTGTAGTTGATTACATCAACACCAATATTTAACTGGTACTTTATTTTATCATCCTCAAAAGGATGAAAGGCAAGGTTGACGGCTGAATTTGAACTCCAAACATTAAACACCAGAAGAAATGCAGCTAAGCATTTTGTCTGGCATGTAAATGATACTGCTCATTCGTTGCCTTAATAATAATAATAATAATAATCTTTTCTAAGAAAGGCACAAGGTCTGAAATTTAGGAGGAGGGGGCTAGTCGATTACATCAACACGAGAAGGATGGAAGGTAAAGTTGACCGCCTCGGAATTTGAATTCAGAACATAAAGACAGACGAAATGTCGTTAGCATTTTGTCCAGTATGCAGTGGTCCTACTCCTTTCAATGCCTCAATAAATGAATAAATAAATAAGCAATAATAACAACAACAACAATCATGATTTCTCTTTATTAACCTCTACAGGTTTACAAAGAGATCGAGGATGATACAATACAAAATAATAATGATAATAATCGGAGTAGTAATGGAAATAGAAGACGTATTACAAAAAAGGAAAAAAAAAAGTCTCACTTCAAATGACCACTAAAAAAAACAAAAAAACAATGGACTAGATAGCAATCTCGCCTTTTATTCTGCATTCTTCTATATTTTGTTTGATCAGAGAAATCTAACTCCATTTGGCGACTAAAAGGGAAAGCAAAAAAAAAAAAAAAAAATTCATAAAAGAGTCTCTGAAATACTGCGAACCTACAACTAACTCATATCAACATAGGACTAGCAGAAGCAATACATGTGCTAGTTAGTGCTGATCATAGTAGTAGTAGAAGTAGTAGTAGCAGCAGCAGTGATATGGAACCAGTGATGACTTTTGCATGAAGTGAGTCTGCCTGCAACGGAGACTCACAAGCAGGTTGTTGCAGCTGTGAATGTTGGGAGTGCTGTGGTTTATAGCCCCAGGCCAGCTGTGATAGAGCAGCTGTGATCAAAGACCTGACATGCAAAGCCAAATAAATGCATAAGAGTATTAAGTGATAGAGCACTGTGATGAGCGAAGTAGCTGCGGCAACAGTAGTCAAATATACATAAGGAGACTATGTGAAAAAAGGTACTACTTCAAGATTTATATAATGTATCTTTTATCTTTTACTTCTTCCAGTCATTAGACTGCGGCCATGCTGGAGCTTCAAGAATTTTAGTCGAGTATGTTCGAGGGAGCTTATACATGCCACCAGCACGGGAGCCAGTCATGGGGCACTGGCATCAACCACGTTCACATGGTGATTTTTATGTGCTACCGGCACGAGGAGCCAGTCAGGCAGCAGTAGCATTGACCCATGCTCGAATGGTGCTTATTGCGTGCCACCTGCATGGACATAAATAAATAAGCTTTACATTTGACAAAGTAATCTGAATGCTAAAGGGTTACACAGACACTTAATGCATCCCTGGTTGTGATGCAGAAGTCATGGCAACAATGGACAAAAGAATTGGGTTGACAAGTATTTGGCTTTCATACAGAGGAGAGTTGATTTTAGCCCCAGGTCAACCTTGAAGCAGATTGGTGACAGACTAAAGGTATTCCACCCATGATGATCGTGCCTTTTCCCAATGGCTACATATCCTACACTTATGTTTTTGAGACAACATTGAAAGTCAAGGGATATTTGGCTATTATTTCCAGCAGCAAGAGTAACCGCATAGAAGCAAATTTGCTGGTTCCAGTAGAGATGTATGGTGGGCAGAAATTAGTAGTAGGTAAATGCAAATATTAACATACAAGTAAAACCATTAGCGACTTAATAGCGACAATGGCTGTTCTTTTATCAAAAGAATATACTGTTGCTAGGTTGCTAGGTAATAGTTTATCACTAAGTATAGTCATAACT
Source organism: Octopus bimaculoides (assembly GCF_001194135.2). NCBI lineage: Eukaryota > Metazoa > Mollusca > Cephalopoda > Octopoda > Octopodidae > Octopus > Octopus bimaculoides. The sequence goes on from NC_068999.1 coordinate 50,197,105, forward strand.
AGCTGAAACCAAATATTGATGGTGATAACATTTATGTGCTTTTGTACTAAGAACACCCACTCTCTTGGTGGCACAGTCTTACTAGCTTAAAACTGCTACTACAGGCATTAATTCTATTAGACCAGTAGTTGGTGCTATTTTAGTTTTGAAATATATAGGCGTAGGAGTGGCTGTGTGGTAAGTAGCTTGTTTATCAACTACATGGTTCTGGGTTCAGTCCCACTGCATGGTACCTTGGGCAAGTGTCTTCTACTATAGCCTCGGGCCAACTAAAGCCTTGTCAGTGGATTTGGTAGACAGAAACTGAAAGAAGCCTGTCATGTGTGTGTGTATATATATATGTATGTATATGTTTGTGTGTCTGTGTTTGTCACCCTAACATCACTTGACAACTGATGCTGGTGTGTTTACGTCCCTGTAACTTAGCGGTTCGGCAAAAGAGACCGATAGAATAAGTACTAGGCTTACAAAGAATAAATCCTGGGGTTGATTTGCTCGACTAAAGGCGGTGCTCCAGCAAGGCCGCAGTCAAATGACTGAAACGAGGTTGCCAT
>NC_068999.1:50197822-50207993 GCF_001194135.2 Octopus bimaculoides
CAACCTTTGTTTTGAGTTGAAGAATTGGCTGAGTGCCAATCTTGCAGCGAGAACGTTGATCATGATCCCTTTTCTAAAAGCCCCATCTAACATTTTGACTAGACCTGCCTCTACTTTGTTTCTTTCTACTGCTAGTCCTCTGCCAAACCTTACTGATTCAATTCTAATTGCCCTTTTCAGAGCAAACCATCATTTATTGTTGATTATTGCCCCCTTCAATGCCCCCTTAACTAGTTCACTAATCTGCTCACTGACATCTTTACGCGTCAGCAACATGTTCAGCTTCCAGTAACTGGGTCCCTGTCTATGAAGCCTATCTAAGTTGACTGTACAGATCACAAATTTGTAGTCTATGTAGTAGACTACTTTAAACCGTGGACAATTTATGCTATCCTTATCTGCTATTCAACAGAATACCCTATCTAGATATGATCTGGATATCCCGATGCAGTTTGACCAGGTCCACACTGGCACATCCAGGAAATCCAGTCGATACCTGTCAGACAGTTGGAATTGTCTGTCTGAAGTCCGTGTTGTTATTTGACAGACAGCACAAACCCCAGGTAGACAAAATATCGTCAATCAACGTCACGATATTGTATACTGTGCAACGTCTGCACATGGGTAGTCATGATGGGTATACTGGGCTTCGTATATTTTACCCCAGTGTCACTTTGATGGCATGCACTAATAATAATAATAATAATAATAATAATAATAATCAATATCTAGAGTGACATGCTAACTTTAAAGCAAATGAGAGATCATTAAAAAGTGGTTAACATAAACATTTCAAGAGAATGAAGAAAAATTTTTTTAAAGAAGACGAAAGAAGACATAATTCAATAAATACAAAAAAAAAAACTGGTGTTAAAGTAGCTAATTGACAAAAGAAAAACACTAGAAGAAAGCCAATTAATTCAAGTGTTCGGTGGGGAGGAAAACAAAAGACAAAAACAAACACAAACAAAACCAATAGAGAAGGAGCAATGAAGTTTGTATAAGCTTCATCAGATTAAAGTGGGTTGTTACAGTCAGCTAAGAGAATAAATTGGACTGTTGCTGAATGCAATGGCTGCATGGCAGATTTAGTGTTTCAGTGATAATACTACTTCTAATAGTGGAGGCGCAATAGCCCAGTGGTTAGGGCAGCGGACTCGGAGTCATAGGATCGCAGTTTTGATTCCCAGACCGGGCGTTGTAAGTGTTTATTGAGTGAAAACACCTAAAGCTCCACAAGGCTCCAGCAGGGGATGGTGGTGAACCCTGCTGTACTCTTTCACCACAACTTTCTCTCACTTTTACTTCCTGTTTCTGTTGTACCTGTAATTCAAAGGGTCAGCCTTGTCACAGTCTGTGTCAAGCTGAATATCTCCGAGAACTACATTAAGGGTACACGTGTCTGTGGAGTGCTCAGCCACTTGCACGTTAATTTCACGAGCAGGCTGTTCCGTTGATGGGATCAACTGGAACCCTCGACGTCGTTAGCGACGGAGTGCCAACACACACACACTACTATTAATAATAATAATAGGGATGATGATTTCTTTTATTGGCCACAAGGGCCCAAGGCATGGCAGACAATATCAAAGGACAAAGATACAACACACAAAAACAGGTGGGGTTTACATCAACCAAAGGGAGACACTATAACATTAAAGGATATATAAATAGAAGTTAGAGGAATAAATGATTAATAAACAAATAATAAAAATTCTACTATAGACACTCTCCTGTAAACATAAGGCCTGAAACTTCAGGGGAGGGTACTAGTTGATTACACTGACCCCTGTGCTCAACTGGTACTTATTTTATCGACCCTGGAAGAACGAAAGGCAAAGTCAACCCCAGCAGAATATAATGATAATTCTTTCTACTATAGGTACAAGGCCTGAAATTTTGGGGGAAGGGGACTAGTTGATTACATCGACCCCAGTGTTTCACTGGTACTTAATTTTATCAACCCTGAAAAGATGAAAGGCAAAGTCAATCTCGGTGGAATTTGAACTCAGAACGTAAAGACAGAGGAAACGCCACTAAGCATTTTGCCCAGCATGCTAACAATTCTGCCAGCTCACTGCCATAAAAATAATAATTTTTTTATTAGCTAGAGAGGGGAGGGGCGCATCATAAAGACAGACAACAATGTTTCGAAAACTCCCTAAGTTCTAATAATACATTTCAGACAGATTCAGAGCCAAAGTGCTCAAGCAGAAATACTTTTATAGCTAATATTCTGCTCAATACCACAGATTTGCTTGTCAGTTGCTTGATCATAACCACTTGAGCTTGTCCTTCAGTGGCCGACAATATGTGCATCTCTGATCATAAGCAGGAGTAGGGAGGGAGCATCATAGCTACATGTTAAGAGGGATTCTTTGGGATTTGAGTAACACAACAAAAGCAAAGTTTGAAGAAAATATAAGCCATTCTTCATACTTACCAGTGGTAAGCAAATAGACAATAACAGTTGTTATCCAAGGGCAAAATTTGTGTTACACAGGGTAATAACAGTTTTATTGTGGGGATTAAAGACAGTCAATATTTAATTTCTGATTTCACTGATACTTGTATTCTATCAACTTCAAACATTTTGTCATGTCACTAGACATTATATGTTAATATACAAAATACACCTTTACTATTAGGGAATAAATATCAGCTCCATTGTGAATGGTATCTGTAGAAAGCCAACATCTGATAAAGATCATTCTGTTAACCACTTTAGATAATCCTCAACCATTTTTTACCTACTGACTCCTTTGATTACTATTTTACACTGGTGGACCCTGCATAGCTTCCTGATGTTTAAAAACTAGTTTTATAGATACTTCTTTCAACATTCCTATATTGTTCTTCAAACAATATAGGAATTATGTAAAACATTTGAAAAAGAAACCTTGCTGTTTCTTCCAATAGGTACATCTAAATCAAAATTTTTTCATGAACCCTTAATATACTAATGTGGGCCCAGATTTACTACTTTGCTTGCATGGTCTCCTAAAAATCTTATATGGACCCCCCCCCCAGGGGTCATACAGACCCCAGTTGAGAATCACTGGTTATGACCTATTCTGTAACCTCCAAATCCTAAAATGTGATGCTGGTGAATTAGCAAGCAGTTGCCATTCAGAATCTATCATTTCCCTATTAAAAAAAGAAAAAAAAAGCAAACAATAAAACACTAAAATGTTTGAAATTTTGGAAAATCTCTAAAAATCTTAAAAGCCCCAGTTCTGGTACCACATAAAAAGCACCCATTACACTTAATAAAGTGGTTGGCATTAGGAATGGCATCCAGCAGTAGTGGCCATGCCCAAACAGACAATGGAGCCTGTCTCCCCCACCCCCGCCAGCCTTACCAGCTCCTGTTAAACTGTCTACAAGCCATGCCAACATGGAAAACGGATGAATGATGATGATGATGATGATGATCCAATAAATCTTCAAAATAGTTTTGGTTGTTTAATGAAAATTCGATTTGGTTGTTATGTTTTTGGAGTATGATTCTCATAAAATTCCAACCATTTTGCTTCCATGTTTCTCAACCTAAATTGAAAATGGGAATAGATAATCTTGCATACATATGCGTCTTACTTGCTTCTAATCAATGAATGAAAAAAAAAAACAAAAAAAAACCCCTAAGCTAGTGATCTCAAATTATGTATTATTTCTATTCTAACTCCCTCAAACACATATATACTTATAACTTCAGTAATATATTTAAGCAAGCATTTGTTGGGAAAGGAATTCTGATAGTCTGCCAGCGGTGAAGATTCATAGTTGTATTGTGTACACACTGGTCACCCATTTTCAGCTTGCACAGGATGCATACACTAATTTTTCCACCACTGAATAAAATATGTGTCAGTTTGAGTGTAAATAAAAATAATAATACATATTTCATAATCGAATTATTTGCTCGACTTAATTGTGAAGAACATCAGGAAGAGAAAATCTTACTTTTCAATCATGAAATTGAATTATAGGCGAGTATATATACACACATACAACACACTGACATATCACGTAAAGGTTACTGAATTAGACAGCAAAACAAAACTATAGTGATTTTTAGAAGTTGGGTGAGGCCTTCTTTGATGATACGAGCCTAAAAAAATAGACAATTAGGAGAGGAGACTGTTATGACAAGTTTACAACACACTTCAGGCAAAATTAAACAAACTTTGCAAACGACCACAAACAACAATTGCACAAAATTTCATGTCAAACCTATATATTTGAATGTTTTATTCTTTTATTTTGCGTATGTATATGATACTTAAAATCTAATTCTGTTTTGTTATTGTTCCAACAGTAAGACACACTAAAAGAAAACACAGATTCACATTGATAAACAAATGTTCAAATCGAATTCTGCAACATCCACTCATACATAAGCCACTTCATTAAGCTCCAGATGAGGGGGAAAAGGAAAAAAAAAAACTTTACCTATGACTGAGTTAACTTCTCCTTAATTCATCTTTTCCATTTTCCAACTCACGCGCGCACAGCTCCCTCTCTCTCTCATCTAAATTTATATATCTATATATATATAACGTGTTTTCCACTGACTATTCTTTTATTCTTTTTCCAGAATACGTTTCAAAGATGAGGTACAAGGAACAGGCATAAATATATTTATTTTTTTTTAAATGAAAAGTAGACAGAAAAAAGATATATATATATACACACACAAAACATATTGCCAAAAGGAAGGAAGAAGGTTCATATCTGATCAAATAAAATAAGGTTTGAAAAATATTTAAAAAATAAAGATGAAATATATCAATTCATTATGTTCAAAGATTGTGATTTAAGCCTTAAGAAATTAGTTAACATCAATTGATTCCACAAAGGGCTAAGATGAAAGTGATCAAAGCAAAAACAAAAGGCTGTATTCTTCAATATTTAGAATGTTGAAGGAATGATGTTACAACAAAATGGAATAACTAATAATGTTTAATATTAAAATGGGGAGATAAGTGATGTAGAGAGTAAGACAAGCCTTTTATAGGTCCGCTTCGTAAATGGATATTTAAAAGATGTGTTAGTTGTGAAGAACAGGAAGATTTCATATCCTGACAGATGTTTAAAGAAACTATTTTGGGAAGAATCCGTTTGAAATATTTCTAGAGAACTAAAAACAATAAGAAACCACAAAGAAAAATAACCTTATATAGAATTATATTAATATAAAATCCACAATGCAAATTTCAAACCTATTCCTTGGTAGTTGTGTTCTTTTTTTTTTTATAAGTAAAACAAAATAAGTCAAGAAACATGACATATTAAAATAATTGACAAAAAAAAAAGCAATAACTTTATAAATTTACAGCTGTTGGGTGGAATTCGAATATAATGCTTGAGAATAAATCTCATATCGGAGAAACTGATGTGATATTTGAAAAAAAAAATAATAATAATCAGGTAATCTCCAGCAAAAATTCAAACAAAAAGCTGATCGAATTGTGAAGAAAAAACGTAACAAAAACAAAAGAAAATTTCAAACTAAACATTACTTATATCAAGACGCAGACTAATTATAAGATATTTAAAGGAAAGAAGACAACAGTTCATGGAGACAAAAAATAAAAATAGGAATCCTCATAGCTAAGTTGAAATTTTGCTCCTTTTTCTTTTAATTTTTAAGATGCAAAAGAAAAAAAAACTCGGGACAGGCTAAAAGCAGATTTCAGAGTAATAAAAATCAGGCGAAACATTTTTCATGAGAACACTTTAGAAATTAAACAAGAACGATTTTAGCGATCAAAAATACTCAAGGTTTCGAGTAAGTTTAATATTAAATTTTGTTGTCTTTTCCAAGCTGCCTTTTTTGTCTTCTTTTTGTTGAAGATGCAGAAAACTCTGCAATGACACAGTACTGATGCTTGATTGAATCAGAATAAAATCATAATAGTTACATTATTTTACATGAAATAATCGGTAATCTATATTGAGAAATCTACCAAAAAGCCAATCTAATTCTTTGGAAAACATTTTAATAAATATGTAATAGAAAAAAGAAAGAAAAAGGCGAGAAAACATGACACTTTGTGTCTTGTTTTCTCATTTCACAGAGCTGAAGAGACCTCATTTTTTTTTTACAATCAACGAATTCTCAATTTATAATCATTGGCTGCAGAAAATATCTACATGATACATTAATACAGTAGTAGAAATTTTGTCTCTGTACCTTATATAGTGATGAGTTGTTCAATTTGACTGTATAAAATGAATTTTCAACTTGCCAAGATAAAAGGGAAATCACACAAGCGCCATAATATCATAAGGCGGGTTTGAGTACGCATGACAGAAGATAGACAAAACTAAGGAAACGATAAAATGACATTTGGAGAAAAAATCTTTTTTACAAATTCTAATGAATTATTATGTAAGCAATATACTTACATTAAATTATAAAACTATTCATTTTGAGTAAATTTTTTTCTAAAATTGATTAAAAGTAGATTGTATAAGATGATATAGATTAGTTAGTTCTGACAAATGCCAGTAATCGTTGCTACGCATGCGTTAAGTTTACTGTTTCAACATGGTTGGCAAGTTGACCCTAACAAGTAAGTACAGATAGATTTTAATGTTTAATTCTCGACTTAAAATAATTTTCCGATTCTTCTGTAACTGAAATTATTGGAAAAAATAAAGATACACCAGATACTACTTGTCAAATTATTTTTTACTTTTAATTCCATCTCTAAAACATTGTTTTTTTATGTCGAATGTTGCTACTTAGCATAACTTTGCAATGTATGGAGATCTAACCTTTCTTTCTCGTTGTGTCGTATTTTTGTCGCGATACGTCTGTTACTTTTCCCCGCCTGCAAAAAGTTAGAAATATATAATCATGGAATTTTAAGGATATGTCATTACTTCATAACTAATTTGTGTGGTCGGACCATCGCTGAAAACTTCGTCTTGAGGTGTCGATTGCATGGGAATAGCAGTTTCTTTCTTCTCCGAGTCAACATGGGGATTGTTCAACTCGACTCTTAAAAAGTGACAAAACACTCTCTATTGTTTATAGTGCACAGGTGAATTGAGCTGTTGAAAGTCAAATGGGTTTTTCTTTCTTGAGAACACCTCACAGCATCGATCGGAAAATGCTGGATGCGAAATGTCGACCCTTCGGCCAGGAAGCCATGATCAGTGCCACTTGCGGGTCAACTTCATCTCGCCTTACAGAATATTAATGGAATATAAGTATGTATAGTGTTCATACCTTCATGGAGGACTTTTGCAGAATTCACGAAGTGTTTCAGCAAAGAGTTCATTTTCTCTTAAACTTAAATGCTGTATATTGCTGTTAATGTAATACCAGTTATGATAAGAATTCTGCATCACAGTCTTGGAAACATTCAGAATACAATAAAAATATGGCATTCCATAAATAGCACCATTGTCTTCCTGTCTGTCTTGGAATATCCAATTACTGTGTCCCGTGCACTAATGTGTGTCTCCTAGTAACTGAACATGTGATGTATCTGGACTGGCACCTTCATTTGACAAGATTCTTGTGATTTTCCAAAAAATTTTTTCTTAAGTGAGATATTATTTTGCCAAAACACCCCACCCATCTATGAATATAATATAGAAGTCGGTAAAAACCTGTTTGTAGATATTTTGTGTTTATTATCTAATCTGTCGACTCAAACGCACACCAATCAGGACATATTGTGTAAATTATTTTCACCTTGGCGAAAAGAAGTTCGGAATTCGTCTTCCATTGAACTACTGATGTATTTGGTACATTTATTATAACTATGTTATTGTGTAAGAAATCTGCTTACAGCACGGTGGAAAATGGTATGAAAAAATGATCATCAGAAAACACACAAGTCATCCTGTTAAAGCTATAAAAATAGGTTTTGTTACAAAGAAAAAGAAATAAATTATTAGATGATGTGTTTTCCTTTTTATTTATATCTATATAGATTATCAAAATATTGGGATTATACAAAACAGATAAAGTCACTGAAACATGTAAACCCTTAAACAGTTCAAAGAAATATGTGGATTGGGTTACTGCTTTTAATATGCCAGTTTGTCTTTTCAACTTGTATTTTGTCATATCACCTCCAATATATCATGTGCGCCTTGCTCCTTATTGAAATGACAAAATACAAGTTTAAAAGACAAACTGGCATATTAAAAGCAGTAACCAAGTTCGTATAAGCATGGAGAAAATGGGTGTCAAATATTAAGAGAGGGGAGCTATTTAGTCTCAGAAGCAATTTTATTTTTCTCTGCTGCCCATTGTACAGTCTTGTACATTTACTTTGTGATTCTTTTGTCATTACTTCAACAAGTACAGTAGTATCTATACTTCACTGAGGAGGTGTAGTACAACTAAAGCATGTCAGAGGTGTTTCCCATACTTGCTGAAATAATTAAAATAATGTCAGTCATTGATTAATTTTTACTACATGATTATTTCCAGTTCTTTAATGCTCTTTGCAGCATTAAATATGTTAGCACCAAGTAGCTAATTTACAATTTGAAAAAAAAGATAATGCTGCTTTAAGAAAGAATTAAAATATTTTAGACAAGGCCTAATTAAAGTATGTGAAGGAACATGGCCTATTGGTTAGGATGTTGCATTCAAAATCCTGGTTTCACTCCCCAGACCAAGTGGTGCATTATGTTATTGAGCAAAACACTTCATGTTGCTCTAGTCCATTCAGCTATCAATGAACAGCATTTATATGCCATAGAAACTAGATGACGAGCTCTAATAGTCCCAGGACTCGATAGTAGTGTCCCAAGGACTTACTTTACTTTTTATTTACCTAAAGAATAAGTGCCAAGCAAAATCCAAAATTAAATAATTAGCAGGTGATTGCCAATTTTAGAATCCTTTCTTATATCTAAATTGTTAAAAAGAAAATAGAGTTTGTTATTAACATAGCTGTTAAGGTACTTGCCAAATTATCAATGTCTTATATCCTATCACTAGCACAGCCTAGTGTTTCTTCTAAGTATACTAAGGCCTTGATTGAGTTCATTTCACTATAAGTAGATAACTAATAAAATATACAGTTCACAAGTATGATCAACTGGATATGAGATTATTGTGTATTAGGAAAACACTTTGTTTACTGGTCTTGCTGAACTCAGAATTCTGTCATGGGCCTGAAGAAGTTTGTCAGTCGCTAAAACAAAATATTAGAATGGTGGAATGTTAGTGATTGTTATGTTTAGTCTTGTTTCACACTCTAAACCTTGCCAGAATCCACTTACCATCTAATCATTTACTGAGATTATTTCAATCAACTATGTCATTTCCTGTACAAGTCTTTAATGTTGTATCAATGTAAGGAGATCGTTGCTAGCATTTAAGTTGTTAGGCCTATCAGAAAGTGAGCTGCCATCATGATGTGATTGGCAGTAATATTTACAGGTTTTTTTGTCATGTAATACTAGTGAATAGGTCTCTGAATATGCTACACCATGTTATTTTTGGTCTTGCTTCTCTGATGCTTACAGTTTGACATTACGATTTGTATTGCAGTCTTTGAATGTTATTGATTTGGTAAGATCGAGTTGTATCTATCCAAGTATATGCTATACTTTGTTGTCATAGTTTCAAAGAAAGAAATATATTAAAAAAATAGAAAGAAAGAAAACATGCACAAGAATAGAATCTGCTACAAACCTTGTACTAACATCTCTATAGTTGTGGTTAGAAGCTTGCTTCCCAACCACATGGTTTCTGGTTCAGTCCCACTCCATGACACCATGGGCAAGTGTCTTCTACTATAGTCTTGGCCAGCCAAAGCTTTGTCAGTGGATTTGGTAGGCAGAAACTGAAAGATGCCCATCATATATACATACATATAAAGTCAGTAAATAGTGGGGTTGTGTTAACCGCACGTGGAGAAATAATAGGAAAATGAAGAATAAGGCAGAATGCTAAATTGGAAGCATGTTTTAATAAAGATTTCAAATTGGAAACATGTTTTGATAAAGGTTTCTAACCGGCTTTCATTGCGAAGCAAATTTTCAAGAAGGAGAATGAAAATGTTTTTTACAAAGAAGTACAAAATGAAGAAAATAATATATAAAAAAATAACTATACCAATACATTATATTGTCTTTGAGCTTTTGAAGTTCAATGGTAATCCATGTATATAATGGTTGGAAAAATAAGGAC
>NC_068999.1:50208264-50209222 GCF_001194135.2 Octopus bimaculoides
AATATAATGTATTGGTATAGTTATTTTTTTTATATATTATTTTTTTATATATTATTTTCTTCATTTTGTACTTCTTTGTAAAAAGCATTTTCATTCTCCTTCTTGAAAACTTGCTTCGCAATGAAAGCCGGTTAGAAACCTTTATTAAAACATGCTTCCAATTTGAAATCTTTATTAAAACATGCTTCCAGTTTAGCATTCTGCCTTATTCTTCATTTTCTTATATATATATATATATATATACACACACACACACACACACATATATGTCAGTGTCTCCCACCCACCGCTTGACAACCGGTGTTGGTGTGTTTACATCACTATAACTTAATTTGGCAAAAGAGACCAATAAAATAAGGTACCAGGTTTTAAAAAATAAGTTATGGTGTCGATTCATTTGATAAAAAAATTCTTCATGGGGGTGTCCCAGCATGGCCACGGTCTAATGACTGAAATAAGTAAAAGATAAAAGTTATTCACTGCATAAACAAAAAACATGTTGGAAGAATTTGCAAGAGATATAATAGACATTCTGATCACGAATAACATTTTGTTTTTCTTTACTTAAAGTTTGATGTGTCTGCATGAAGTCAGACATTTCCATAACCACTGAAATTAGGGTGGTGGGGACCATGTTTGTCACTGTTTGAATAACTGGCTAGATTTAAGCAGAAATCTAATTTTTCATCTTGCTGTGAAAAGAACAGCTTGGGACATCTTTAGAACAGCTAGTGATATATTTGGAATTCAAAAATAAAATTTGTTTTAAAAAATATGCTGCCTGAAAAAACACCATTTTGAGCATGGCCACTGCCAGTATTGTGAGAGGGGTGTATGAAAGGAGCACTCAATATTCTAGCACCCACTACACTCTCGGAGTGGTTGGCGTTAGGAAGGGCATCCAGCTGTAGAAACTCTACCAAATCAGATTGGAGCCTGGTGTAGCCATCTGGTTTCA
>NC_068999.1:50209232-50221317 GCF_001194135.2 Octopus bimaculoides
TCTACCAAATCAGATTGGAGCCTGGTGTAGCCATCTGGTTTCACCAGTCCTCAGTCAAATCGTCCAAACCATGCTAGCATGGAAAGCGGACTTTAAACGACGACGACGATAATGATGACGGATAGATGAAAGAAACTGATGTGACCTAAGGGATAGTTTAATGACAGAGGTTCAGGATGTGTGGGAGAAAAGGAATGAGTAATGCTGGCGGAGAGAATAACAGAAAGTGATGAAAGGCAGTACAGGGGTGGAGATGAAGGTAGAATGAACTGGATACGTGATCCTATGTAGTCACTCGCGCATAATCTATGAGATGATCCAGAAGGATTGAGTGATGGGGATGGTGGAATGGCAAATGGTAAGTAAGTGGGTCCTATACTTGTGAGCAACACAAGGAGTAATAGAGAGTGTCAGAATTGTTGCTGTGGCATTTTTTTATTTTGTTACAGTGACTGGAAGCATAATACAGTGAGAATTGAGAAGTGACTTAGAGACCAGCAATAGGGCATGAGTAAACGAATGCAATGGATGACAAGCAGTAGACGAGAAATAAAAAAAACATGAGCGAGAGAGAGAACAATGTGTGGCAAAGAGAAAAGAGATGCACTGCAGTGCAGTTCATAAGAGGAGGGAGTGATGAAGAGATGAGTAATGGGAAGCAGGAGAGATAGAGTGTAATATGAAGGGTAAGCATTAGGAATACTAGTTGGGTATGAGGCTGTAAAGGGGTCAATGATGTAGACTAGGCCATAGGCAGACATGCATGGATACTTATATACAAACATGCATATATGTGTATATATATATGTATGTCAATTTAATACACAACCAAAAGAACTACTATGTGAAGAAGGTTGATTCGAAAAAATGGAATGAAAAAGACGAAACGAAACCAAGAAAATTAAGATCTCTGTTTTCCCTGATTGTGGAAGCCACAATTAATACAGCAAGTATAGAAAAAAAAATAGCAGGAAATATGCCAAAGTTTGTGAGGCAGCAGCAACTCAAACCTTCTCATTTTTTCCATGTTTTTTCTTATTTTCTTACTGTCCAGCATCCTTTATTTTTAAAATATATCTAACGCATAAACAGAGCCTGAAAGATTGCCGTATTTTATAAACATGCCTCGTTAAATTATCGTAAAAGCATGAAAGTATTAGTAGCTCTTTTGGTTGTGCATTAAATTGATATTTCTCACTGGATGGAGTACTTCTTTTGTTGATTTTACCTATATTGGATCTATAAGTTCTCCCCCACCTCTCTCTCTCTATATATATATATATATATATAGCTATATGTTTATATACATACATTGCATGATTTTATCATCAATTGTGCCACACCCAGGCAGGCAAGTGAGTCTTCATACAGGTTACTGCCAGTCAGCACAGTCCTTTGTCATCTCCTCCATGAGGTATAACAAATTTAGGTCTCTCTTCACCATGTCATCTGATTCCTCTTCCATTTAGTTTTTCTCTCAGTTCATTTGTGCTCTGTCATTTGTACACATTTAGTACTAGATGTCCAGCAGAGCATGCTTGCTTTATTTGTGGTCTAACCTTTCGCAGCACCTCTGCATTCAAGGCCTACATTTCACTACCTTAGCATTGCACTTCACATGAAGCAACATACAATCAGCTCTTCATTCTGACGGAGAGAAACCCCCAAAATATTTCCAACCTGTTCTTACTCTGGCTACTATGTTCTGAGCATATGTCCCCTTATTACTGCAGTTACAAGGGAACTGCCAGGACATTAGATGGAGGCTATTTTTTATGTATTTCTAGTATGTATTACTCCTGTCACTTCTGCATTTATTGTATACTCTCCACTACTGTCATCTTGATAGGCATACACCCAGCGGAGAGCTTACCATGAGTTATCTTTGATCCTTTGAATCCTTATTCCTGCTCTATGTGTATTTGTGTGTATATACTATTGGATTCCGTACAGTTTCCATTTATTAAATTCCCCTCAAATCATTGGTCAATTCTAGCTACTGTAGAAGTATCTAAGGTGATGTACAGAGGAATCCCCCACAGCCAGACATGTTTTTGCAGAATGTTGGAAATGACTGATACTGCTTGTATGATAGTAACACTCATTTACAACTGCCATGCGATATCATCTGTCAAATCCACTCAGTGCTTTGGTCAGACCAAGGCTTTATGCAGGAGTGTGATACACAAAATGTCACACAGTGGGACTGAACCCAAAGCCACATAACTGGGGAGCTGACTGCTTAATTACACACACACACTGTTCTTTGACTAGTCTCAGTCATTTGACTGGTTGTACTAGGGTACCTCCTTCTTGAACAAAGTCAATTACATTGACCCTTGTTACTTGATATTACTGAGTTCAATGAGGATGAAAGGTGAAAGGCAAAATGAATCTGGGTAGCATCTTGATCTGAGGACCCAAAGAGATAAGCAAATATTCCAAGGTATTTCATCTGATACTCTATCAATTCAGTATCCACCTGACATATATTATATACTATTAATTTCTGGTTTTCTTCTTTTACAGAGTAAAAACAAACAACAAAATTTGGTTTTCAAAATGGAAGATCATGATGTGGTGTGCCACAAGTGTGGGATACGGATACATCCACCGGCACTTATTATAACTTATTCTTATTCTTCAAGTGAGAAAATCAGACGAAGAACTATGCCTCTGCGCTTTTTCAATGCTAATTCCAAAATAGAGACCATCTCCGAAGAACTATTGAACAACCCACGCCATCAAAAGTTTGTCAAGAAACTTCCCCGCACACAGCTTGAAAACTTACTCAACATGCTAAAAGAATGCTTGAACGGTTCCACAATCAAAGAGTGTCTTCAAAGAAAGCAATTGGAAAAGAGTTTATTAATTAATCCCAACGAAGACTTAAACAAGCTTGGGGATGAAGAGCTGAATGCAAGGAAAGCCATCATGAACAAACTGTTTGAGAAGAACGCAACGAAGCCAACCGACGAAGATTTCATTTACGATATTCAGATCGAATATAGCAACTCAGATGCCGAGCCTTGTAGCTGGGACTGTATATATGATGCCGATGCTGTATCTGTTATTGTAGGAACTAATAAAGATATTGGAAGTGATGATGAATTTGGTGGTAGTGGGGGGAGTGATGGTGACATTAAAAGGCATGACAGTGATGATGTTGTCAACTATGACACTGGTGATGATGATTATGATCTCGACGATGAAGATGATATCGATGATAAGGATGAGGATTCTGCTGCCAATGCTGATGATGAAACTTAAGCTGTATGTTATTGCAAGCAAGTCAATAGGCATGGGTTTTTTTTTTCATTTTATCTCGTCTTTTATGTATACTATTGTAGATGAAAAAAAACACATCAATTATTTACAAGGAAAAGAAAAAAATACAACTTATTTATTTCAAAGTATGTCTTGATGTTGTTATATATTGAATTTTTTCTTTTTTTTTCCATTTTTTTTTTACTTTTTAAAAAAATGTTTTATTTTAAACTCTTGTGTGGATGATGCCAGTGCTGCCTGACTGGCACGTGTGCCGGTGGCACTTAAAAAATCAACCACTTGAGCATGGTCAATACCAGTGCCACCTGACTGGCACCCATGCCAGTGGCATGTAAAAAGCTCTATTCAAGCATGGCTGATGTCAGTGCCACCTGACTGGCTCCCGTGCCAGTGGCATGTAAAAAGCTCTATTCAAGCATGGCTGATGTCAGTGCCACCTGACTGGCTCCCGAGTCAGTGGCACATAAAAGGTATCCAGCTGTAGAAACCTTGCCAAATCAGATTGGAGTCTGGTGCCAATCCTCAGTCAAACCATCCAACCCATGCCAGCATGGAAAGCAGATGCTAAACAATGATGATGATGATGATTGTCACTGTATTTCTCTTGAAGTAAACTGCCATTGTTTCAATTAATCTTGAAAATAATGAAGACTTTAGTAAAACAACATCGACATTATTAACCCTTTAGTGTTTAAACCGGCTATATCCGGCCCAAATATTCTACTCATTTTATGCTCAAACTGGCCAGAACCAGTATCTCACATCTACTCTGCAATGTCATTCTAAAAATAAACAATTACATCTCTCAAATCTTGAAGTTACAAGATAATACCAGATTAATTTTTTAAAGTGTACATGAATAAGGATTACTTTTGACATTAATTTGAACACTAAAGGGTTAAGCTGGTGTTTGCAACATTAATCTGAAATTTTAATGGACAGTTTCAATTTATATTACATTAGCATTTAAACCAGCCATTTCTGTCCAAAATACTCTGTTTTATGTTCAAACTGGCCAGATCTGATCTTTCACCCCAGCCCTACAATATCATTCTAAACTTAACAGTTACTTCTTCAAAATGTCAATGCTGTTAGCAGGTGACTGCCATCAAACCCTACCAGTGATCTGTAAAGGAATAAAAACCATCTTTGCCTTAACCTTTTAGCATTTAAACTGGCTATATCCAGCCAAAATATTCTTCCTGCTTTGTATTCAAACTAGCCAGATCCAACCTCTCACACCTACCCTACAATGTTGGTCTAAAAGACATATAGTCACCAAGGTTACAAGATAATGCAGGATAAATTCAAATCAATGTGAATAAGCATTACTTTTGACAATAATCTGAATGCTAAAGGGTTAGATCATCATCAGACTGGACCAGAATTAACCCTTTAGCACTCAGATTAATCTATCAACTGGAATGCTCATTTGACCACATTGCTTCAAATGATTTTGACGATGTGATTGTGGGCAGCTGGATTTGGGAGGAGAAGGGAGAGTCTTAAAGATGACCTAATTAGGGACACCCTAATTGTGAGAGCAGGAAGATCTATAGACATGTAATATAGAGGACAAATGGAAGTTTCTACAGGACAACTTGCTGAGTGCCACAGGCCAAATCTGTGGGTGGTGCAAAGTCCCAACCAAACCAGGAATGATGTGGTGGTGGAACGGTGCTGTAGACAAGGCCACTAGAGTGAAAGACAAACCTGGATGAATGGTGGTAATAGACAAGCAATGTCTAGAATCAAAGGGTTTTCGGCATAATTTAGCAATGACCAAAATCGTAGTAAGAAAACAGACAAATCACAGATCTCTTCAGGGAGATGGCCCTGTGTAGAAAAGGTGTCAGTAGAAACTCCATTCAATGTATCCTGTGCAAGCTATAGGCACATAAGAGATATGGCAGTATCACTGGAAGATTAATAGAGAAAATAGACTTTACAAGTGGCAGATACATTAAACACTAGGAATGCACAGAAAATAGACTCCCTATGTCCAGGGAGAAGTCCTTAGAAGTAGTAGACAGTTTTCATTACATAAGAGACTGAGTTAGCAATGGTAGAGGTTGTTCCAAAAGTATAGCTGTTAGAATAAGAATGGGCTGGGCAAAGTTCAGAGAGTTACTAACTGTTAGTAAGAAAGGGACTCTCCCTGAGTGAAAGGCAGATTGCATGGTGTCTGTGTATGAATAGTTATGCTACATGGTAGTGAGACATGAGCTGTGACAATAAGATGTGAAGGCATGAAAGAAATGAAGCCAGCATGCTCCACTGGATGTATATACTATAGAATGTGATTTGAAAGAAAAACTGGGTATATGAGGCATTAGATGTGGTATGTAAGGGAGAAAACTGCACTGGTATGGTCACGTGATGAATATGGATGAGGACGGGGAGCATCAAGAAGTGCTGATCTCTAATTGTGGAGGGAATGTGATGAAGGGGTACACCCAGGAAAACGTGGGACAAATAATCTTGAAATGTTGGGCCTCACAGAAGGGATGACAGGGGACCAAGACTTCCGACGGTTTGCTGTGCTTGAGAAGACATTAAGCAAACTAAAATTGTGGTTGTACTCACATGCATGTATGTCCCCAGTATTACATGTCAGCTGATCAATGTTAGTGCCATGTAAAAAAACATGTACCAGTGCTGAGTAAAAAACACCCAGTACACTGGTTGGTATTAGGAGGGCATCAAACTGTAGAAACCCTGGAAAATCATACCAATGGCATCCAGGCAGCTCCTATGAAACTGTTAAACCCATGTCAGTATAGAAAACAGACATTAAATAATGATGATGATGATGATACCACACACATATGATGGGCTGCCACACAGTTTCCAGCAACCAAATTTAACCACAAGGCTCAGTTCAGGGCCGCAGCAGAAGATATTTACCCAAGATGCCATGCAGTTGGGACTGACCCTGAAACCACGTGGTTGCAAGCTTCATAACCACACAGCCATGCCTGCAACAGGAAAACACACACAAAAAAAAAAGAAAAATCTAAGAGTGACCCCCCCCCCAAAAAAAAAATCCTGTTGTCCGAAGAGGACATCAGTCTTAGCCTCTGACCCACAACTTCAAAGAATGAGAGAAAAAAATAAAAAAATAAAAAAACAAAACAAAAAACATCATAGAAAATACTTTTTTTTTTATTTAAGGCAAATCCAAAGCAAAGTTTATCAAGATTTAATGTTCCTCGAATGTAGATTTTTTTAGTATTGTGTTGTTCTCTTTGTTCAGCATGAAAGTTGTAAGTGAGGCTTGAGAAGACTGTCATATATTACATGTAATATATATACATATATATAAATTTAAAGGGTAAAGGTTTATCAATTTATTAATTTATTAATAAATCAACAATTAATAATTTTTACCAAGCCCTTCGGTATGTAAACACCATTATCAGTGGAAAACTTATTTAAAAGTTCTTATACATTTATAAACATAATTAAGGGATCAGCAAACATTTGCTTCACCACATACCGAAGTTCAGAAATAGCAGCTAAAAAAGCTGAGACTCCAACATATAGCATTACTTGTAACTCACAAAGGCAAAAACAAGAAGTGGTGAAGCAAATGCTTGCTGATCCCTTAATTATGTGTATACATACATATATATATCTGTACTATGATGGTTGTCTAATCATTAGTCGGGTATGACTCCCTTCAACAACAAAACTGACAGAATAATAAAATAGTGGAATGGTTGTATGGAGATCACTGTGGAACATAGCCTCAGTTACTTTTAAAATATTATTATATACACTGGAATGTTTAACTGCTTTTCCATTTTTACAATATATACCAGTCCCCAGTCAAATCGTCCAGCCCATGCTAGCATGGAAAGCGGACGTCAAATGATGATGATGAATTCCAGGCAGTGCTTTGAATACATAATATCAACAAAAAAGTAGTTTGGGAATGAGAAGCCAGGGTTGAGTTTAAGAGTGAAATTCAGGATTTCTCGGTTTTCTGAGAAGCAATTTTGATAAAACTTTTCCCAGTTGGTTTGCACACTATGGCAACACCATTGTTATGTTTTCATTATTCTATGTAATATCCTTTCTCTATTATTTCAGATTCTTCAGTTTTGGGGTGAACCACACTATTAGCATCTCTCCCCCTCAAAGAACAATGGGATGTAGAAGAGGCCTTCACGATGAAGAAAAGTCTGTAATCATCAAGGAAAGTGCTGAAGGTGCTTCTCATCATGAAAGGTGAAAGGTTGATGATGTATTTGCCAGCATCCATGGATCTCAACCCTATCGAAAATCTTTGGTCCATCATTAAACAAGATGTTTATACTGATGGATGCCAATTTACATAGAAAGATGTCTTATGGGCGACCATGGAAGCTGCAGCAGAGGCAGTCCAACCTGCTACTATTAAGAAATTGACAGATTCTATGACTAAAGGGATTTTGAAGTTATCTGTTGAAATGGCACGCATGTGGCCAAATAATTCATTATGTCAATAAATGTTATAATATTATTATGGTTTTCTGTTAAATATATACTCAATGTATGCTTAATATGTACCATTCAAGGGTGGCTCATAGATAAAATTAGTGGGGGTGCTGCTTCAGAAAATGTTTAGCTGTTGTTTAATATTGTGTAAAAAGAAACAAACATATAAAAAGAATATGTATACATAAACAGGGTTGGTTTGCGTTTTAGCCACTGCCAGGCAGCGTGTTTAATTTGTTCACTGAAAACCACCATGAATTCCACCGTTTTCCAAAAGTCCCCCCCCCTCTAAATCACAAAATAAGGAAGGAAAATCTGCCCTATTTTTCAAATCCTGGCAGTAACACTAAAGCTGGAAGCAGGATAATCATCTAATTATCACATTCAAGAATATAAACATGTTTTTAAGTACAAAACATGCTGAGTCATCATCAGCACTGCGTGAACGACAGTGCTTTCTCTCTCTAGCATGAAGCTTCCTATCTCAGACATGTGAGCATGCACACAACAGCCAAACACTGTGTCGCTGGAACTGTAAAGTGCATAGTTCTATACAAGGATTTTTATATTTTTTTCATAAACTAAGGGATGGCTACTGACATTAAGCTTAAGGATTATATAATGTACAAGTATAAAGAAAGAATTCAAGAAAAAAAGACTCATTATATTGAACGTTATCGATAATATCGAGTGGAAATTAGTGGGTGCTGCAGTGCCTATACATGAGCTGCCACTGGTACCATTACCCTTCATTATCTGAAGGAAAAAAAAAAAGTCTAGATGGGCTATTTTCATTCGAAAGCTACTAGCATGGTTTACCCCAAAACTGAAGAATCTGAAATAAAAAAAGAAGGTTACATAGAATAATGAAAACATAATGATTTTGCCATAGTGTGCAGACTAGCTGGGAAAAAGTTTCATCAAAATCGATTCACAGAAAACAAAGAAATCCTAAATTTCACTCCTAAGCTATTAGTTTAGTTCTGAGTGGATATACGAGTTTCTTTGTTTCCCTCTACCAAATCCACTCAGAAAGCCCTGGTCCGCCTGAGACCATGTATGCATGCGTGTGTCTTTGTCTCCTTGATATGCCTCCATATTGCTCAACAACTGGCATTCATTTATTTATGTCCCCATAGCTTTGTCGTTCAACGAAAGATACGAAAAGCATAATTACGAGATTTCAGAATAATATTGATGCTCAGTTGTTCAACTAAATCCTTCAAGGCAGGTAATATATTTTGTTCTTCATCTTCAGCAGTTTTAGAGTGAATATGTTTAAAGACCTAAAATGAAGAAAAAAATAATATATATATTTTATTACTTCTACATTTCACAAAAAAGAAAAACAGTCTTTGCTTTTGGTACTTTTTGTTTTTTTGAAGTAGGAAAGAAGAAATAAAGTACTTACAAGCCAAAGACCATTGAAATACTGTGAGCTGGGTTATTTCTTTTCATACTTAATAGTTATGGTATGTTTTTTTTCATTTAGCTGTCATAAAAGAAAAGTAATTTTATTATGACTGCATTTGTAAGAAGAGGGATTAGTCAGAAAGAAAAAATGAGATGTTTAATAAGTAAATATCAATTAGACAAACTGGTTCATTCATAAATACACTCACACAAAGAAGCTTCTACATCAGGTCTGGCCAACCTGAGGCCCAAGGCTGCATGCAAACTTGTATCTTGCAGATCACTTGATGCTTTCTTGAAATTGGCTTATTTAAACAAACATTTCAAAAATTTTATCAAAAATTAAAAATTGTAATGAAAAATAAAAAAGAAAGATACCACTGTTTTTGCAACGATAATATTTTATGTTGAATCAACGATCATTCATTCATTCATTATAATAATAGCAAGAGAAAGCAAAATGTTTTCAATTCTGTCAGTTTACAAGTGGCCCTCAAAAGATTGTAACTGAAGTGGCCTGCAATGTAATTTAAGTTCACCTGGCCTGCTCTACATATCAACTCAACTTACTAGAAATAGCAGCCAAATCTCCTTCAAATATACCTCTTAATATCTTACTGCAGTTCTATATAAATTTTGTCTAAATAAAAGGTGAGTTGGTCATTGTTGGATTGTTTCTCATGATAGATTTGCTTGATCAAACCCGACTTGAGACAAACAACAACAACAATAATAAACATATATGCACTTACACTTTCATAGTCTTTCACAGTTCACTGGACCAGTGCTTATCTCCAGTTTCCATGGTGATAAGTAGATGAAAGCTAAATAAATGTTACAGTGGATAGGACCCAGTCATATCCAAAAGACTTTCCCAGCAGGTGCAACTGAACTCCTACCCACAAACTCATACTAAACAAAATTTGCTTTCAGATGGTTTAAACAGAAGGGTGGATCATAGCCCCACAACATTCTCGGTAAGGCTTCTGAAACTAATTGTAGAAAGAGTGAATGAAACCAAAATTTACAGAACATTGCAATAGGAAGGAATATATCCTAATATCAAGGCATACTCTGACCAGAGTCATGGTCAAGAAGCTTGGAATAGAATACAAATGGGCTAAAGACACCCAAGGGACAGGTTGTAGTATTAAATCAATGGTTAGATTTAAGCTTACATACACACACACAACCTTTAATCTAGTGATAAGAAAATGAGAGACAAATTTAACCCTAGGTAAAAACACTGGTCTATTGCAAGTCATCATCATCTTTTCTATGCCCACCTTTCCATGCAGTGTTTTTGTATTAAGGTTAGATATGCTCTTCCTGTTGCCAATCTTTTCTTTTTTCCACCCTTTAGCATAACATCCACAGCGATACAGTTTGTGAGTCGGTATGTTTGTCTCCTTGACTTGACATTGCATGATAGTTGCAAGTGGGTATCTCTGTCACACAAGTAGTGTTATATATTTCCAACATTATGCAAGAACATGTGTGGCCATGGGGAAATATTACTTTGCTTGGAATCAAGGGTTGGTGACAGGAGGGGTATCAGGCCACAGAAAATCTGCCTCAATAAACTTGTCTGATCCAGACAAGCATGATAGCGTGCACATTAAAACAATGATGATGATGGGGTCTTTACATAGGTGTCTAATCTGCTAGAAATAGCAGCCAAATTTCCATCAAATCAACTCCCACCTGCACCCAAGTGAGAAGATACATAAAATAATGTAGTCCTAGATACAGTATTGGTGACAAACTAGTAGAAACATTTGAACATTGAATAGAAAGGCTTGGTGTTAGGAAGGGCATCCAGCCATAAAAGCCCTGCCAGGACAGACACAAGTCTGGTGCAGGTTCCTGCCTGGCTGACTCCTGTCAAACTGTCCAGCCCAAGCCAGCATGGAAGACAGACATTAAATGATGATAAAGATGATGATATATATATTATACATACATAAATTTACATATATATGTGTGTGCATATATATATATTGCCAGTGCCCCTGGACTGGCTTGTGTGGGTGGCACATAAAAGACACCATTTCGAGCGTGGCCGTTGCCAGTATCGCCTGACTGGCCTTCGTGCAGGTGACACGTAAAAGCACCTACTACACTCTCTGGGTGGTTGGCGTTAGGAAGGTTATCCAGCTGTAGAAACTCTGCCAAATTTAGATTGGAGCCTGGTGTTGCCATCCGGTTTCACCAGTCCTCAGTCAAATCGTCCAACCCATGCTAGCATGGAAAGCGGACGTTAAACAATGATGATATATATAATTTTTCCATTTACCAACTCCACTCACAAGTCTTGGTCTACAGAGCTTGGGATTGAAGTAGAAGATATTTTTTGTCCAAGTTGCCATGCAGTGGGACTGAACCTGCAGCCAAATAGTTGTTGAGCAAGTTTCTACATAGCCATGCATAACTACAACATAAAAATAATAAGAATACTTACTGTTGGTATCGCTTTATAACCCTGCTTAAGCTCTACTTCCAAATCACGTCGGTAATATTTCACTTCTCCAGCAATTTCAAGTGTACCAATGAGATCAGTCCTGTAAAATGAATTATGAATCTGACAAACACTGGAATCATATTCATCATCATTTTAATGCCTGCTTTTTCCATATTAATCAGAGATTTATTGAGGCAGGTTCTTCTACAACTGAATGCTCTCCCTGTCATTAACCCTTCTTTGATTCTGAATATTATTTTCATTTTTTCTGAATGAGATGCTAATCCATCACAGAGTTAATAATCCCTAAGTACCACTGACAAACATTCTCAGCTGAGTGTGCTGGAATAATGTGAAATGAAGTGCCTTGCTCAAGAACACAATGTAATGGCTGGGCTGAGAACTGAACATACAATCCAACAACCATCCTAACTATTAGGC
>NC_068999.1:50222083-50223757 GCF_001194135.2 Octopus bimaculoides
TATATATGTGTGTGTGTGTGTGTGTGTGTGTATATATATCTGTGTGTGTTTGTATTTGTCCACCACCACTGCTTGAAATAAGAAATAAGATAGATAATGGTGAATTAAACAAAAATAACAAAAAGACAAAAAGCAGCAAAGAAGGTAGAGATACAGCAATTAACAAAGAAAGAAGTGAAGGAATGCAAAGAAGGAAGGAAGGAAGCTGGAAGGATGCAAAAAAGCAAACAAGCGAAAAAAAAAGGGAAGATGTATATATTTAAGAGTTACCAGAATCAAATGAATAATAGGAACGGCCAGCCATCACACAGGTCTATTAATGAGCTGATTGGGGAAAAAAACAAATACAATATAAGTCAATAAGCACAAAAAGAAGACAACACAGGAGGGAGATGTTTTAACAAAGGGATAGACATTATTCTAACTCAGTGGTTCTCAAACATTTTTCATCTGTGAACCCTTTTGGTACTTATTTTATTTGGATAGACCACCATAGCCATTCGATGTGTGTAAAAAAGAAGATCCAAATGTATTTTTATAAAATATTATTAGGGATTATATAAAAAAAATATTTTGTGTATAGTAGAAGTACAGCCAATTTATTGCAGATAAATTTTAACAAGAAAACCTTATATGGATCCTGTTTGAGAACCCCTGACCTGTTTCAATACAGTTTCAACAATAATAGTTTGTATATATACACATAGTATTATATATATATATATATATCATCTGTATGTATACATACATGCATGTCTCGTTTCTGTTTTTTTCGTTGTTCGAAAAAAGTTCGTTTTTTGTCCTCGTCTTTATGTTTTCGTTTCTCATTGTGTTTAACGTTTTCTGTGATGTCCTGTACCCATATATGCATGTATGTATACATATAGATGTCAGTATGTACATACATGTATGGATATTTGCATATAATTATATATTATATATGTTATTATATGATCGAACGCCACGCACTGTCTCCAAAACACGAGGCAGCTTTCTTTACTCATAACTTTTACAAAAATGGGTCATTTTTAATGAAATTTTCCATAAATATCTGGCATAACTACAGAGTTGTAAGCTCTATAAGTGAGGAATACGTACACCCAGTGTTTCGGGTTAGGGTTTTTATTACGCCGAAAACGGGTGGTATCCGTATTCTTTACCTTCGCTCAATTTTCTACAAATACTTTACAGGATGTGTAAATTACGAGTATATTGAAATTTGAATGTGTAAAGGAAAACAGTGAGCACTTACATACTGACACTCCTCAATTTATTTCGAAATTTCAACTACCATTTTGAATATAGGATGTGTTGCTATGTATGTGTACGAGCCCACTAATTTTCTATTTTCATATTAAGTTTAAATTTCGATATTATCTTAATCTACATAATCTGAAAGGTATTTGGCATAACTAGAGTTGTACGCCCCAGACTTTGGAAGGTCATAACTTTAAGAAAAATGAATATTTTTAAATGAAATTTTCTATGCATATAGTATTTATTATGTAGATTCCGAATATACAAACATTTCCGGTGAAAGTGTTTTGGAATGGGGATGGGGGACAATTTTCGGAAATTCCAACACAGTCCACTTAAATTCTTCTTAACTTCCAGGAAAATTAATATTTTTTCGTGAAATTTTCTACAAATATACCTTGATATGGCATATATATA
>NC_068999.1:50224226-50225308 GCF_001194135.2 Octopus bimaculoides
ATATATATATATATAAGATAAACAAGAGTGAAATATACATCCAACTACGTGCATCCACATACCAACTTTCTCACACCTTTATATATATATATATATATGTGTGTGTGTATGTATATATAACAAGCGCACGTGATTATATGCATGTATATGTACTGCTTACTCGTATCTAGTAATAAATTATACGATTCAAAACCTTTATGCAGCTGTGTTTTTTGTAGAAATAAAAGAAGTGATAATACACGATACCTGTCCAAAGAACGACCAGCATCAAGCGACCACCGGATGCTTAATTGCCACTGTGCTCTGTGACGAGCTGAGGGAGGAGGAGCGAAAGGGCCACTCGATGGCTACTTGTAAGTGGTGGAGGTGAGAGATGCTAAAGCAGGCGCAAGACGATAGTGAGAAAAGAGTAAAGTAACAAATGAATATGAAATTAAATATTTATCATCATTTTCACACACTATGAGGCATATATATTACATAGAATAAAATTTCATCGATCCAAAAAATGTAATTAAACATATGCGCGCGCAAACACATTTCTGCATTCACACACACGCATATGTATGCCCTTACATAGATGTACATATGTATTATTTCTTTACTACGCACAAGGGGCTACACACAGAGGGGACAAACAGATTAAGTCGATCATATCGACGCCAGTGCATAACTGGTACTTATTTAATCGACCCCGAAAGGATGAAAGGCAAAGTCGACCTCGGCGGAATTTGAACTCAGAATGTAGCGGCAGACGAAATACCGGTAAGCATTTCGCCCGGCGTGCTAACCACTCTGCCAGCTCGTATATATGTCCCAACAGAGTGGTTAGATGTGTATCATGGTAAACAGAGGCAAAAGGAATGTGTATGCCTTTGAAGATTGTTTTCAGAATAGGAAACGGCGTAGGAGTAGTTTTGTGGTAAGTAGCTTGTTTACGAACCACATGGTTCCGGGTTCAGTCCCACTGCGTGGCACCTTGGGCAAGTGTCTTCCACTATAGCCTCGGGTCGACCAAAGCTTTGTGAGTGGATTTGGTAGACGGAAACTGAAAGAAGCCCGTTGTATTTATGTATGTATAT
>NC_068999.1:50225357-50227894 GCF_001194135.2 Octopus bimaculoides
TATATATATATATATATATGTCTGTGTGTTTGTGTGTCTGTTCCCCCACCATCGCTTGACAACCGATGCTGGTGTGTACACGTCCCCGTAACTTAGCGGTTCGGCAAAAAGAGGCCAATAGAATAAGTACTAGGCTTACAAAGAATAAGTCCTGGGGGCGATTTATTCGACTAAAGGCGGTGCTCCAGCATGGCCGCAGTCAAATGACGGAAACAAGTAAAAGAGTAAAAGAATAACACAAGAGATTGCCATCCTAATCTAATGTTACTATTAATAACAGTACTACCCACTGTTCACTTTAATCTGAATGTATACCTCACAGCTCCATGGCAACTCTACCATCTGTAAATAAAACAAAATTATGAATACATGAAACCCTGAATTATTCCATTATTCTCAGCACGAGAGACTATACATATGCAGTGACTGTAAATTCGCCCATTTACCTGGAATGAGACGCACACTCCATAAAGCAATGTCAGCCAACTGCAAGCAAGACATCTTACTCTACCACTACCATTAAATGCTAAATCACACTCAATAATTTCTACACATGTAACCTGGAATCCTAAAATCTGTTGCCATTCCCAACACAATAGATTATATATGATGTGTGACTGTCCCTTCAATCATCTTTCAGAGACTCGACGCACTAGTAAAAACATGACACCAAACCACCACTAAATCCGCAATAAAAATTTCCCTTACAATGGCCATGTTGGTGCAGACTTTCATTGAAACCCAGAGAGTCACCCAGATACACAGGGTACAATAGTAAAATCAACAGCTGTAAACCGTATAACTATAACCATATTCAACAGTACAACTACATCAACTCCAGACAACAGCTCCTTCCAAAACAAAAAAAACAAAAAATTTAGCTATGATGAATTAGGCAAAAGAAGTAATAAAAAAAAAAAAGACTTCTTATTCTCACACTGCACCAAACACTGCTATTGCCCCCGTGCACAACCACACCACTGTTGCCATTAATCCACAAAATCAGCTCTACAATATGCTGAACGTACAAGGTCTTTTGCACTTCGCAAATTGAACAGATGTATCATATCTGCCAGTAAAACCCAAAATTACCTTCAATATTTTTTTTATAATTTGACCCACTTATTGGTGAGTCATGTTTCAAACAGCCTGCATTACGAAAGAAGGTTGCCCACACCAGTTTTAGACAATGTAACCTTATATGCAGATAAATAATTTCCTTCCTTCGATTCACTCATTGATCAGGGTTGATCTAGGACTGATATATGCTATGAACCACCCTAGGCAATAAACAGCGCTTATATTCTTTCTACTCAAATAACAGCTGGTCCCCGATCTTCCTATTTTGTTACATTGTTGTAATTAAAGCTTTTTTTACCTCATGTTACCACTTAATATTGAATTCCTTATTTAGTGTGTATGTGTGTGCGTGCGTGTATACATAAAGATACACATATCCAATCATTCACACATGTACATCATCATCGTCGTTTAACGTCCGCTTTCCATGCTAGCATGGGTTGGACGATTTGACTGAGGACTGATGAAACCGGATGGCAACACCAGCCTCCAATCTGATTTGGCAGAGTTTCTACAGCTGGATGCCCTTCCTAACGCCAACCACTCAGAGAGTGTAGTGGGTGCTTTTACGTGTCACCCGCACGAAGGCCAGTCAGGCGGTACTGGCAACGGCCACGCTCAAAATGGTGTATTTTATGTGCCACCCGCACAAGAGCCAGTCCAGGGGCACTGGCAACGATCTCGCTCGAAAATCCTACGACGGCCAATCAGGCGGTACTGGTACATATATACACATAACTGGGCCTCTCTATATCCATATATATATATATACCTCAATGTGTATATACATATATAGGGGTAGACAAAATAATGGAAACACCTTAAAATTTCAAACAAATTTATTCTAATATGGAACTGGACCGCCTTTGGCAGTAATTACAGCTTGAATTCTATGAGGTATGGACTCGTAGAAAGTTTGATTTGTTTCCAAAAGAATTTTTGTTCATTCTTCAGCTAAAACAGTCTCCAGTTCTTGTAGTGATGATGCTGGAGGATATCGACTCCTTATTTTTTCTAAAATGCACCATAAATGTTCAATAATATTGAGATCTAGGGATTGTGGTGGCCAGATAAGATGTTCAACTTCACTAGAATGTTCCTCATGCTATTCAGTAACAAATTTAGCTGTGTGAATTGGTGTGTAGTAACGCTGTGCGCATGCGTAGTTTCACGCATGCGTGGAATTCAACAACCAAGCTTTCCCCCGACGTCGCCAAGTTTCAACAGGACATCATTACCACCGTCAATATCATTACCACCACACATACAGAACAGCTATATTACAGTTCCTCCGCCGACGTCTTCACCATCAATGTACTGTCTACCACAATGTCGTGCGCCAACAACCCCACCACCAGGGACACACCATATAAACACACTCGGTTTTATCTTCACTGTGGAGTGGAATTTATCCACTCACGCACAACAGTCAGAGCTAGCCGAATTGGATATTCCGT
>NC_068999.1:50228626-50230832 GCF_001194135.2 Octopus bimaculoides
TTTCTTGCTGGCCAGCGATTGAGCAAGGACGTGTTTAGCTGCCTCTCTCCATCTTTCGAACTTACGCTAGACGGCTCGCTCACATCTACATACCAACGTCCCAACAACCATGCTCACACACACAGAAGACGTCTCAACAAACAAGAGCTAAAGATGTATATATTCCACCTTGAATAAATGTTGTTTGTGTTGATAGTCTGGAGTTCAGCGTTCCGTTAATTCTTGATTTTATATAGGAAAGTCAGGTATACATCTAATGATGTATAACCCACTTTCCACTAAAGGTGCATTAATCACTGGCATATTCAATACTGTACACTGTATCTGAATCAATTCACTAGCATTACTACCTCAGCCTTGCAAGCTCTATTGCATACATGCACATGCATCTCTATTATGCATCTACCGCCTTGTTTTGCAACACGTCTGCGCCAGCTCAATTCTTCTCCCGACTCAAAGCACGTCGGATGTTCACATGCTCTGCGCTCATGTTTAGACATAATTTCTCCCTGTTAGACCCCCGTTTGGTCACGTAATTAACAGAGAAAATTATCTGTCTTCTGCATCACCCCAGCATGCTACACTCTCGTTCTTGCTAACTCAGCAATTAACCACGACAACAGCACCAGACGCATTTCACACACTGCAACCCTGCAGGAAGATCTTTCGTATCACGGATTGAGAATACACGCACTCACTCGCTCACCTCAGCTTATTTGACAGACAATTTCGAAACGTGCACCTGCACTCCTGTATACGCCGTCACGCGCTTATTTGCTGTACTGCTCAGTCACTGACTGCATACATTTTGGCGCGCAAAGCGACACCGATATTCGTATTAATCTGAATAGAAAACTCCTCTCACCTGATATGCAAAATTTCTCCTCAGCGATGCGCTTCTTTTGTCTCCTTCGATCGTTCGTTTTCTTTCCCAGAACCTCACTGCCGAGGGGAGTGATGTAGTGGACCTTGCAAGCATGAAGTGGATTCGATCCACCATAGCCAAATTTAAATTAACTGTTCAACAGAATGTTTCTCACGGTGGAACAATGGTTATTCTTTGACAGCAGTTTTACATTTGCCAGATTGCCTTAGCTAGGCCGGAATAATATCTTGACCCTTATAACTTCTTCTACTTCACCAAAAGCTAGAATAGAGATATCATAGTACCACCAACGAAGCCCATTGTTCTCAACGATTTGTCTATCCTTCTGAATAGTTATAAAAACAAGAACCCGAAAGCAAAAGAAAGTCACTTCGGTAACAACTCAGTGAGAACGAAGTCTGGCTGACCAGCTAGAACCTTGGTCAGAGGGAGAAATGAAGTTTACTGTCAGCAACTGTAAGACAACCCTACAACTCTAGCTCTAATTCTGTTCTATTACATCATTCTATCTCTCTCTGTAATTACTACTAAACAATGAAGAGGACACAAACACTAACTTTACTTCGCATGCTTTTGGATTTATCATAACCTGCCCGTCGGACATAGTGGATAACAGCTAGCCTTCGGCCGTACCTTTGTACCCTGTTGTGTTCACCACTCTGATTGGTTGGTATTGGCGCAATTTGTCTCTTGCTCTATTGCGCGCCAAGATGCAACCCAACCAATCGTGGGACAGTCTTTTTTGAACCCCAGTTTGAGATGACAGTATGTTATAAATAGCGAGCCTCTCACCGTCACAGTTTGTCAGTCTTTCGGCTCAAGACCTTCTGGCACCTGTACTCATCCTAACCTTTTTCCTTCCATGAACTATGTATGGAATTGTGAAGCACCCAGCAAGTGAAAATCATCATTTTCCTACAAATTTCACCCGTTACAAACGAAATACACACCGCCGATAGTTGTTGACAAACAACAGCAGTAATTTTAGCCAGCTGAATACACGTCATTGATTGGTTGAAATCACCGAAATACGACAACTTTAACACGAAATAACTTCGTGAATAGAATTTTTTCTAACAACGCTAAGAGTAAAAGATGTTCTATATGACACGTTCTACCAGTATACGAAGTTTCAAAGTGTTTAGTTAAAGAAAATTAATTAATCGAGCTGCCCATGAAAAGGAAAAGATCCTTTTTCTTCGTATTTCGCCAAAAATATTTCTAAAATAAGTGAAAAATCAAGAAATTAGTGTGGGGTTAAATTCGTATTAAGATTTTGAAAACGTGTTCCTAGTATGTCAGGTTTTCCATTTAGGAACT
>NC_068999.1:50231187-50234845 GCF_001194135.2 Octopus bimaculoides
AAAAAAAAAAAAAATCCTAAAGTGGGTGTGGGTCTTTACCTCCGCCTCGGTTCGTCCTATCCCTCCTCCCCCTTACGTAACAGCGTTCATTAGGCGTTCTGTTGTCGGTTGGTCTTGGTTGTGCTTTGGACAGTCTTCATACGAAGTACCTTCCAAGTCAATTCTCTTCGAAAAGATTAAAGGTAACATGTATTATCACTTTGTTATTTCTACAAAAACAGCTACATAAAAGTTTTGAGTCGTGTAGTGTGTTACTAGATACGAGTAAGTTGCACATATACACACATAATCATGTGTGTGTGTATACATACATATATATGTGCGTGTGAATATATATATATATATATATATATATATATATATATATATATATATATACACACACACACTCTGATGTGTTTGTGTAGACACTATAATATACAATTCTTCTATCTCTCACTCACGCTGTTCATAAATCTTTTTAACTTTGATCATTTTATTTATTATTCAGTCATGTTTCCTTTTTTTTTTCCAGCGTCGGTTTTCAAACTTGTTAGATATATAACACAGGCACTATCATGCTATTAACTGTCAGAAGTGAAAGTGCTCACTGCCTGCTAGTGAAGTATCTGTCTGTGACAGACATATAGCTCGCTCCGGCCAGCACTTCTGACAGCTAATAGCATGATAGTGCCATAACACAAATTCATGATTTTCAAAATATTTTCATACCCCACGAAATGATGGCTAATCAATCAAAAACACTCATTAACATTTAGTGTTATACTTGCTGTTGTTTTGGATCCGTGTGGAGTTTCTGATAATTCACACAACTCGAATTTGACGCTTAATTGTAAAAAAAAAAAAAGAAAAAAAGAAAATGGAAAAATATATACAAATTAAACGAAGTATGCAAAAAATTACGAAGATTCATTTATTTTTAAATGTTTTATACTACAAAATAAAACAAACGGAAAACGGGCACTTGCTAATATAAACACATGTTGCACGATACAAGGGGCGGTAACTTACTTTTACCGGTCAGGTATTATTAATGATACGAGGGGCCCGACAATATCACCAGCGAATTGTTCACAATCTTTTTTTCTTAAAATTCAGTTTATAACTAATATAGAATGTCATATTTTGTGCCTGAACGTGGAATTTTTAATGTTATGACCTTATTTCGTCTCGGAAGAGATTTGGGAACAACGGAAAAGGCCATTGACTGGTGTAGAAAATTTGGATTAGTATAAAGACAAGAAATTTGTTGAGGAGTACCTTGTGTTAATGGAAGTTATATACCCATTCAATTGATAGAATAACTTGGAGATGTACTGTTTGTCGCAAAACTATAAGCATGCAGAAAGGCTCGTTTTTTGAAAAAAGTCAGTTGGAAATCTGGCAAATAATAGCTTTTATTCATTTATGGTGCATCAGTGTTGGAAAAGAAAGAGATCTTAGTAGTGAAGCAGGAATTGCGCAATGTGAGATAACCTCATCCACAACATATGCAGACTGGAATCAGTTCTGTCATGATGTTTGTGTAGCTCATTTTCTAAAATATCTCCCCCCCCCCAAAAAAAAAATAGGTGGTACACAGGTTATTGTGGAAATTGATGAAACAATGATGCAAAACATCAGTGAACATCAGTGGGTATTTGGAGAACACTCCCCCTCACAAAATCTTGGTTTTTTAGTACCAGTTAAAGACCAAACTGCCGAAACATTGCTCCCAATTATCAATGAATTCATATTGTCAGGAAGCATTAAATATTCTGATAACGGAAAGCATATCAAAGTTTGTCACAAAAGACATTATATAAACATTTGACGGTAAACCATACCATTAATTTTGTTGATCCACTGTCACACTGTACCACAAACCATGTTGATTAAATGTGGTCTTCATGCAAAAACAAAATAAAATCAACTCATGAAGTACATAGTAATGATTTGGTTGATTTCTTAGCAGAATTTATGTGGAGTCAGCAATTTGGATATGAACCATTTTTCAACTTTTGGACCCAAATAGCCACTGAGTTATATGTTATATAAGTTTTCTCTGTAAACTGAAAACAAAAATGAAAGTTATAAAACTTGCATACGCCTTAAACATATGTACTCTATTGTTTTATAATTATTTCTGTTGTCTATCACATCATAAAATGGGCGAAGGTAAAGCGAGTGCACACTGACTAACCATAATGCTAAAGTTTTAGTAGACAAAAACAGGTGTCTGTATTCAGACACACATACTTGTGTGTGGCTTTTTATGGGTATATCTTTGTGTGTGTGTGTGTGATATCTACATATATATGGCTATGATCCTAGGAGTTTTTTCTTTCTCACCTGGGTGAGGAGCATTAACCAAGGTAGTTTAGGATATTAATTCACCTTTTGAAATCTGACCTGGAAGTCGTTTTCTATAAGCAAGTCAAGGACCTAAGATTTGCTCTTGATCTTGACAACAGCATTAGAATGGCAAATGTTGAGCTGTATCTTCATCTTGAGGAAGGGATGGAAGTCCGCAGGTGCCAAAATGGTGAAATGGGTGGGTGCAGAAATGATGCCATGTTGTGTTTGGCAAGAAACTCACAAGTGAGGCGAGCTTGGTGACAGGATGTGTTGTCATGCAGAATCTAATTCTTTGTGCTCCACAGATCTGTTACTTTTGTCGAACGTCCTCCCTCGAATTCTTCCAAACATCACAGTAGAACTCTCAATTGATGGTCTGGCCCTGAGGGATGAATTCATGAAGCACAATATTGTGGAAGTTGAAAAAAAAAAGATGAGCATACTCTTGATTGAGCTGCGACTCTGTCGTGCCTTCTTCAGTTGTGGAGAAGAAGGGCTCTTCCATTGTGATGACTGCCTGCATCTTGGGGTTGTATCTATAGAACCAACTATTGTCACCAGTGATGACCCTTGACATGAAAGTTGGGTCATCAGTGGCATGGAGTCTGAACAGACTTGGATGCAATGTTCTTTCTGCTCAGTAATCAACAGGCAGGGGACATGCTTGGCATAAACAGACTGCATGTTCAATTCGGATGTTAGGATTGCCTGCACAAACACATACATCACAACAACAACAACATCAGCAATGTCGTTGACTGCCCTCCAACATTCCTCATGCACAAGCTGATGAATTTTACCCACATCTCTGGGGGTGACATTTGTGGTAGGTCTTTCAGATCACTCAGCCTTCGAAGCACCTCTGCCACTAGAAACATTATGTACAACTCATTTGTGTTTATTGACTTATATTGTATTTGTTTTTCCCCCCATCAGCTCATTAAAAGACCTGTGTGATGGCTGGCCGTTCCTATTATTCATTTGATTCTGGTAACTCTTAAATATATACATCTTCCCTTTTTTTTTCGCGTGTTTGCTTTTTTGCATCCTTCCAGCTTCCTTCCTTCCTTCTTTGCATTCATTCACTTCTTTCTTTGTTAATTGCTGTATCTCTTCCTTCTTTGGTGCTTTTTGTCTTTTTGTTATTTTTGTTTAATTCACCATTATCTATCTTATTTCTTATTTCAAGCAGTGGTGGTGGACAAATACAAACACACACAGATATATATACACACACACACACACATATATATATATATATATATACACACATGTATGCACAGACACATATGTGATAGGCTACTTTCTGCATCCATCTAAT
>NC_068999.1:50235614-50240984 GCF_001194135.2 Octopus bimaculoides
CAGCTGAGAATGTTTGTCAGTGGTACTTAGGGATTATTAACTCTGTGATGGATTAGCATCTCATTCAGAAAAAATGAAAATAATATTCAGAATCAAAGAAGGGTTAATGACAGGGAGAGCATTCAGTTGTAGAAGAACCTGCCTCAATAAATCTCTGATTAATATGGAAAAAGCAGGCATTAAAATGATGATGAATATGATTCCAGTGTTTGTCAGATTCATAATTCATTTTACAGGACTGATCTCATTGGTACAATTGAAGTTAATGAAGAAGTGAGATATTACCGACTTGACTTGAGTAGACAGCTTGACGAAGGTTATCGACCGACCTTAACAGTAAGTATTCTTATTATTTTTATGTTGTAGTCATGCGTGGCTGTGTAGTTAAGAAACTTGGTCAACAACATTTTGGCTTCAGGTTCAAACCAACTGTGTGGCACCTTGGGCAAATGTCTTCTTCTTTAGCTCCAGACTCTGTAGAGCAAGACTTGTGAGTGGAGTTGGTAGATGGGAAATTAATATATATATATATATATTCTTTTTAGTCATTTGACTGCGGCCATGCTGGAGCACTGCCTTTAATCAAATAAACCGACCCCAGGACTTATTCTTTGTAAACCTAGTACTTATTCTATCAGTCTCTTTTTCCAAACCGCTAAGTTACAGAGACTTATACATATCAACATTGGTTGTCAAGCAATGGTGGGAGACAAATACAGACACACAAACACACACATATATATATACATACAAACATAAATACATACATACATACGACAGGCTTCATTCAGTTTCTGTCTACCAAATCCACTCAAGGCTTTGGTCCATCTGAGGCTATACTAGAAGTCACTTGCCCAAGGTGCCATGCAGTGGGACTGAACTTGGAACCATGTGGTTGGTAAGCAACTAGAGGCAGGGCAGAGCAGGGTTCACCTAATTAGACTTAGTTGACTTTTACCCATCTATATCACAAGAGTTACTGATCAAAGTACTTTCCTTTGCTCAGGGCTTCACTGATATTAATGATAGAGACATAGATGCCATCTTACATGCCAGGAAAATAGTGCTGTTCAATAAAGGTTGACCTGGGTCAAACAGTCTGACCCCGAGGATTCCTTCATTATGGTGATAGGAGCCTATGACAGTGCTGACATTTCTGACCTCATTAGGCTATACATTCTGAATACCTTAGGATAGAAGTTCCTTTTAGTCCTCTTTGGACTCTGGCCATCTCTACAGGAACCAATGGGCACACCCTTGATAAACTTAGAAAGGACCTGTCTAGCACCCTAGGCTCCATGGGACTCAAAATAACAACTGACACCAACCTCACTATCGTAAACTTCATAGATGTCACACTAAACTTGGGCGCCAGTGCATACAAGCCCTACTGCAATCCAAACAAAAGGCTGCCCTACATCAACACAGCATTCTGCCACCCACCTATCATGTTCAGGAATCTAGTGAAGGGTGTCAGCAAAAATATCTTGAACTTGTCCTCAAATCAAGAAATTTTGGCTGCTATGGCTCCCTATTACAGCGAGCCTCTAGCATACAGTAGGCTTAAGAACCACATCTCTTATATACTGAGCCCTAGCACTCACAAAAGGAAGCACCTTGGGAATGTCATTTGGTTTGACCCACCCTTCTCACTCAACGTTAAACCTTATGTGGGAAGAATGTTCCTTATGTTTTGTAGACAAGCCCTTCACACACACGCTCGAGTATGGATGTTTGTTCAAGAGGCCTAACCTCAGAGTTTCCTTTAGTTATGCACCCAACATGGAAAGAATATTGACACACAGCCACGAGATGCAAGAGGCTGGTTGCTCATGCAAGAAATACAATGACTGCTTAGTGCAGAGACCAACATGAGGCTAAGGGAGTTGTATATGAGGTTGTGGTAGTATCCAGCACTAACAACTAGAGCAATAGCAGCAGAATTAACAGCACCAACAATAGCCATGACACCTCCAGCAACAGTAGCAGCAACATCAACACTGTGGCTGAAGGTGGCTACTACAATAGCAATGACAACAGCAGCATTGCCGGACTCATACCCCTGTGATAACAACACTGATGGTAAATCCAACAACAGCAACAACTTCTTCACACCCAGGCAATGGAGAAAACATGAGAGGCAATAACAGCTAAAACTCAGGTTCAGAGATACATTGGCTTGGCTAGAACTACCTTTAAGTGACACCTGTACAACCACAGGTCCTCTTTTAGGGTCCCAGAAAAACATTACATTATGTCATTGGCCATCCATGTATGGTACCTTGAGGATGAAGGAATTTCATACGAAATTAAATGGAGGATAATTGAACAGAACATTTGAGGTCCTATATAAATGAAAGTGGATGAACCCTTAATGACTTGATTAACCTGGGAATTTTTTGATATTCAAGACACAAATTATATTGCCCTTGCCTGCATTTCAGGCACTACCTACTGCAGACATAGGACTACCTGTTCGCTGATTAGGGCTGTATAGAATATTTGCAGACTGGACCCAACCTAGAAGTGGAGATTCCATCTGGTTTGCCAGTCCTCAGTCAAAGCGTCCAACCCATGCTAGCATGGAAAGCGGATGTTAAACGACGATGATGATGATATCATTATCATTTATTTAACATCCCTTTGTTCTTGTTGGCATGGGTTGGACAGTTTGGCAGGAACCAGTGAGCCAGATGACTGTACTTAACTCCACTGTCTACTTTGGCATGGTTTCTACAGCCCTTCATAAAACCAACCACTTCACAGTGTAGCTGTGTGTTCCTTTGTCTTGAATTTGCACATTGATTGTAAATGTGCATCACAATCTGTCAAAAATGTGCTTGGCCTTGAGCAAACATAACCTCTGTATGGTCTAGAGGGAATTTGCTGTTAGGTTTTGGCCATAGCTTAAGCAGGTACAGCGCCTTCAGATGTAACCCAGCCTGAAAGTTGATGCTGCAAGAGAACCTGAGAGGTAAGTGAATCACACCTTGTCCCTCATACTACATTTCCTGACTCATTACTCTTCTCACAAATGTATTCATAGTACATAAGGTTACTTTTTCTTTCATGGCAGCTAAATAAAAGAAAACATACCATAACTCTTAAGTATGGATCTAGGTGCATGCTTTTTTAATTGTAAGTAGTTTCTTTCTTCTTTCCTACTAAAAAAAAATATATCAAAAGCAAAGACCCTCATTGCCATCATTAGAGCTTCATCAGCAATATGCCAGCTCCCACCCCCAATCGATGTCTTGACAAATTGGTAGAATCATTAGAATGTCAGACAAACTGTTATGTTTTAGTTTCAAATTACACTGAGGTCAGTTTGGCCTTTCATCATTTGAGGGGCAGAGGTGGGTGGGGTGTGTGTGTGTGTGATATAATTGACCTTTCTCAATCCACAGACTTTTGGCTTTGAGTCTATGTTAGAAGTTACTGTTATAAACTTAGGTGGCAAGCTGGTGGAATTGTTAGTGTGTTGGACAAAATGCTTAGTGGTACTTCATCCTGTTCTTTACATTCTCAGTTCAAATTCTGCTGGGGTTGGCTTTGCCTTTCATTCTTTTGGGATCAGTAAAATGAATACCTGTTAGATACTGAGGTTGTTATAACCAACTTACTCTCCCCTGAATTTGCTGAGCTTGTGCCTAACTTTAAAGCTATTAAGGCAGCAGGCTGCCAGAATTGTTGGCTCATCAGACGAAATGTTTAATGGCATTTCTTTTGGCTCTTTACGTTCTGAGGTCAACTTTGCCCTTCGTCCTTTCAACGTCAAGAAAATAAGTACCAGTTGAGCACTGGGGCTGTTGTCATCAACTTACTTTTCCCCTAAAATTGCTGACTTTGTGCCAAAATTTGAAACCATCAAGGATTAGTAGAATTGTTGGAATATAAAACAAAATAACATATTTGTTCTGGATCTGTACATTCTGAGTTCAAATCTTGTTGACATCAATTTTAGATTCATCTTTCTGAGCCAATAAAATAAAGTAGTAGTTTGAACATTCCATTTAAATACTGGATTCAATATAATCAACTATTTTTCACCCACTAAATTTCAGCTCTTTTTACGTTCTGGGTTCAAATCCCATCAACGTTCAATTTGCCTTTTATCCTTTCGGGGGTTGATAAAATAAAGTACCAGTCAAACACTGGGGATCGATGTAATCGACTTGCCCCCTCTTGCCAATCCATCACAAGGTTACACATTTACAACTGAGTACCAATGTGAAACGAAGCGTTTTGCTCAAGAACACAACTGACCGCCTCGTCTGGGATTCAAAACCATAATCTTACGATCCTGAGTGCAACACCCTAACCACTAAATATCTATTCAGCAGGAGTGTAATTTATTTTTACTCTGAAGAGGAGAAGTAGTGTTCATGCATGGCCTCTGTACACTCCTCCAAGACTATTCCTATTGATGAGGTTCTTTATGTTCAGTGTTAGAAGGAAAATGTTGGTTTGGAGGAAATTCCTTTGGGTTACAGATGTGCGATGCAGGTATGGTTAAGGAGTTAAAATATTTGTTTTGAGATTGCAAGATCCTGGATTTGATCCCACTGAGTGGCATTGGGGGAAAATGTTCTTTACTCTAGATTCATGTTGATCCAAAGCCTTGGGAATGAAATTGGTGAAGCAGGAATTTATGTGGAATCTTGTCAGGTGGATTGTACCCATAATCTAAGGGTCCTGCCTTGTCACATATTCTTATGCTGATTCAGTTTGGAATTATGTAAAGGGTAGATCATGTCTATGGAATACTCAGCCACTGACATTACAGTTCTATAATTCAATGAGTCATGTGTGCATTTAATTGAACAATTATATTGTCCAAAACAATGTAGGCTATAGATATCATCCAACTATTTCATTTGTGGTCTTCCTTTTGCTCTCCCGCCAGTTGAACTTCACCATAAAATTTGTGCTGTGATTCTTTTCTCAGATGTTGTAACCATATGGCCATGTTATTAGATCTGAGACCTCTCCATGCAGGGGGGTAGTGGCTTAACCTGGAGTAATTCTCTAATCTTCAAGCTATGCATTCACATTATTGTGTAACATCATTTGGTAAAAAAGAAAAAAAAAATTGATAATTTCCATATATTTTATCTTTTTCTTGTTTCAGACATTAGACTGTAGCTAATCTGGGGCACTGCCCTGAAGAATAAATTGACCTCAGTTATCTTATTTTAAAGCCTGGTACTTATTCCATTGGTCTCTTTTTCCCAGATGCTTAGTTTGGTGGGGAGAGAGTAAACAGACTGCCACTGGGTGTCAAGTAGTGGTGGGGAGACAAACACAGATGCAAAGACACACACACACTCACACACGTGTATGTATGTATATATATATATATATATATAT
>NC_068999.1:50241001-50241925 GCF_001194135.2 Octopus bimaculoides
ATATATATGAAACAAGAAAACTGACAGGTCTTTACCTTCCTCAGGTAGGTGGCCTTGTTTGATTTGTAGGAAGGAACGTGTAAGCTATGGATACACAAGTGTTGAAATAGATTAACTAGAAAGTTATCAGGGAAGATAGTGTTTATATGTGAAAGATGCACAGAATTCATAAAAATTTTAGAAACTGGTGGCTCATTAGGGGTAATAGATAACTTCTACTAGCTAGGGGGA
Source organism: Octopus bimaculoides (assembly GCF_001194135.2). Lineage (NCBI taxonomy): Eukaryota > Metazoa > Mollusca > Cephalopoda > Octopoda > Octopodidae > Octopus > Octopus bimaculoides. Next base: position 50,241,233 of record NC_068999.1, read on the forward strand.
CTAAATTAGTTGTTGGGGACGATGCACAGAGAATGTGATAGCTAGAATAAGAATAGGATGGTGGAAATTCAGAGAACTGTTATTTCTGTTGGCTACAAAATGTTTCTCTGTCCAAGTGAAAGAAAGATTGTATGATTCATATATACAATTCTACATGGTAGTGATACATGGGCACTGAATGTAGAGGACATGTGACGGTTAGAAAGCAATGAGCCTATAATGCTCTGCTGGATGTGAAGTTTAAGTGTATGTGTTCAACAGATTACTAGTGTTCTGAGAGAGAGAAGTTAGGTATAAGAGGAACTGGTTGCTGTGTACAAGAGAGAAGACTACACTGGTTTGATCATGTGATGCAGATGGATGCTGACAGTTCCGTAAAGTGGATGGAATGTGTGGAAGTGGGAGACCCAGAAAGACATGGGATGACGTACTGAAGCAGGATCTCAGGAAGCTGAACCTTTCATCCGAGATGACAAAGGACCGAGATAGCTGGCATCTGGCCATACTCAAGAAGACCTATACTCTGTAGCCTCTGGTGGTGTAAAGCACTTCTGGTAGTGCCACATGAAAGTACCCATGCAGTGCCACATGAAAGTACCCATGCAGTGCCACATGAAAGTACCCATGCAGTGCCACATGAAAGTACCCATGCAGTGCCACATGAAAGTACCCATGCAGTGCCACATGAAAGTA
>NC_068999.1:50244073-50250051 GCF_001194135.2 Octopus bimaculoides
TATATATATATATATATATCATCATCATCATCATCGTTTAACGTCCGCTTTCCATGCTAGCATGGGTTGGACGATTTGACTGAGGACTGGTGAAACCGGATGGCAACACCAGGCTCCAGTCTAATTTGGCAGAGTTTCTACAGCTGGATGCCCTTCCTAACGCCAACCACTCACATGTACACACATACATACATGTTTATATATGTATTATTAAACAAAAAGTTGAAATTAACAATAGAAAAGTTAAAGAGTTAAGACATTGGAAAGTTAAAGGCCCTTAGATTCCAGGTTTTGCTTCCACATCTGGAAATTCTCATTTAGTTCTGATATGGAATCTGCTATGAGGGCAAGATCATCAGCATATAGTAGTTCCCAGGGGCTACCAGTCTTGAATTCCTCTGGCCTGGAGAACAATGATGAAAAGGAGAGGACCAAAGACGGAGACTTGATGAACTCTTACCTGTGCACCAAATTTTTCTCTGTACTCATGGTTAACTCTCACCTTACTGACATCTTTGTACATGGCCTGTGCAGCTTTCACCAGCCACTCATCTATCCCTAGTCTCCTCAGATCCCACCATATCACACAGCGGGGCACTCTATTGAAGGCCTTCTCTAAATCAATGAATGCCAAGTATAATGATTTATTCTTAGCTAAGTACTGACTATGAAAATAGCGTCACTAGTGCTTATTTCCTGAACGAAGCTGAACTGCATTTCATTTAGCCTAATTCTCCTCCGAATTAATTGGGCTATTACTCTCTCTGTAATTTTCATAAGTTGGTATAAAAGGCATAAATAATTTTCAGTTAAAATATCATTCTTGATGATTCTTTGAAACAAGATGAAAGCACTAAATAAATAGTTATCCAAAATACACACAAGTATGTGCATTGTAAACAGCTTATTTGTTAAAATGAGTGTAAGAACCCTGAGAGAAAAGTTGGACACAAGAAGCTTCAGATGTGGTGAGCAAGCTGAACTTTCTAAAATCTAAAAGATTTGTAGAAATACTTGCTGTATCCGATGGCTTATAAGATGCAATATTGGCTTAAAAATACGTCTCCAGACATCACCCCAGGTCCTTTACGTAAAGTTGCTTTAAATATAGCTAAAGATGTTGAAAGTGTGATACTCAAACACACGTCCAGACGGTCAGAATTGTATTATAGATTTCCAAGACATTGATAATAATTAAAATAATCACTAAAATAAACAAAACAAATAACCGAATTATGAAGTTGATGGAAATCGAGAATGCAGACTTATTCAAGAATTTTGATAATTTAATACTAGTAAGATCCTTACTATTAAAATTAGAATGCTAAAGTAGAATTTAGGGCAAATTTACAGAATTAATATTAGCTTGCAGCTCTAAAAAGAATAAGAGTCTGGTGCTAATTGCAGTCTGATATGGGAAACCTGTAAAGAAGGAATTTAATTTGTTTCACCGCTTTCTTAAAAACGGTGTAAACTCAAACATTTCTCTTCTTTAATTTTTTTTCTTCTGTAAACTTGTTTGATTAGTTATAATTGCCAAACTGTTTTCGGGAGGTCCTGCGGTCGATTGAACTGATCTCAGCATTATACTTATATTTATTTTCGCTATGCTGCTACCGACTCCAGTGAAATCTGAACTCGGAATGTAGAAGGATAGCAGTGGGTACCGTTGGAGATTTCTTAAAACGATCTACAGGACCATTTATCTGATTTCCTGTCTTCATCTAGTTCTCTCTGATCAAGTGGGACCTTCCTCACTTACTGGGACGCAATCCAGCGCAACGCTTTCAGGTTCTTCAAGAGAATTCTTCTCATTAGCATCATACTTCCAACGACAGCATTCTGCTAAGCATGCCAGCTGTTTCCACCACACCTTCGCTGTTGATGGGATTCTCTCGTCGGTTTTATCGAGGTATTTTCTCATCAGACATTGTTGCCAGAAAACTTGTGATAAGAGAACACACAAATATGTAAATTTTGTGGCGCTTAATATTTTGCATTGAATGGAGTACTTGTGTAACTTGCCCGATCTTAAAGTCCCCTTTCTTAGAGATGTTGCTTCATACCGTGGTAAGGAAAGACTTTAACGTATTCGATTGTGTTGTTTTTTTAGTTGTTGGCCATCCCCGATTCAGCAGACTTTTGATCAAAAACTGTCCTCACATGACTGTCTTATCTCTTTAGGGACTGCACTATCCAATATATCCCACTTTTTTGTACAGTGCGGTTTGATTTGAGGGAGATTTTGGTGGTAGGACCTTCTAAAATGATGAATTTTCAGGGATTTCAGTAATAAAAAATAAAAAAATTAAAGGCTTGATCCATCGTTTTTAAGTGCGTAGTACAAAAAGAATTTGAATAAGTTCGCCTTGAGGGCCCGGGGAAGGTTGGAAGGTGTGTGTGTGTGTGTAAAAAATCATAAACTTTCAAAATTTTTTTCATCAAAGGCTTTACCCCATCATTTTGAAGTGCGTAGAGGAAAAAAATGATTTGAAAAACCCCCGTCAAAACCGATCAGAGTTTAGAGACAGGTGTAATAGTTAAAAAATTAAAAATACAGAAGTGTTGGTCACATGTCATCGCCTCCGTGAGACTGAACAACTGAAGATCATATTTCAGCGCCTCATCTCACGTCTTTGTGGGTCTACCCCTTCCACAGGTTCCCTACACAATTAGAGATCAGCACTTTTTTATGCAGCTGTCCTCATCCATAGGCATCACATGACCACATCAGTGCAGTCTTCTCTCTTGCACACTTTATTTGATGCCTCTTACACCCATTTCTTTCTCTTAGACACTTATGCACTGTTGTACATGCACACTGACACTGTACACCCAGCGGAGCATGCTGGCTTAATCTCTTTCAAGCCTTTGCATGTTCTCTGCAATAACGTAGACAAATATCGCTCTGTTACATACCATACAACCTTCCTTTACTAAAATCATCTCCGTGCCTAGAGGAGGTATCATTATGAAATGGAAATTTTGACAAGCTCACACATGAGAAGGGAAGATAATTCTCAAGCTTTAAAAATTCTTCGTTAACGACATGCCATTTAGGAAAGGGACAGATTCATTGGCGATCTTTCGATACTAGTCTACCACAACTTCCGGTCGTTGCGCGCACGCATACTGATTACATGATCGTATAGTGTGTTTATGTGTTTAAATGACTTGAAAATGTCTCCATGGATGTCATGTGATGGTTGTAAATGAACATCACCATCATACAGCCAGCAGTGTTCATTTTTAGTCTTCTAAGAAAAAAAACATGTCTGGCCATCTGGAAATATTGCCGTGCTTGGAAACAGGTGAGGGTTGGCAATAAAAGGCATCAAGCTGCAGAAAATCTGCTTTGATAGATTCCATCTGACCCATGCTAGCATAGAAAAGTGAATGTTAAAACAACAATGACAATGACAAAAATGGTGATGGATAGAAAAAGGCTGCTCTCATGACTTTATCAGTACCTCTGAAATTGGGGAAAGAAAACCGAGATGTTATCTTTAAATCAGAAAGCCTGGCTTAAATGTTTGCAACAGCGTGAACTCTATTAAAAGCACCGAAATAGCTTGTGATGGTGTTACACTGACCACGGGCAATTATGAGAGCTCAACTAAACCCCTTCCTTTAACAAATTTGTTTCCTTCTATCAACAGACCAAGTAATAACTTTTGTGTAATCTCCACCTCCCTCTCTTTCTCTCTCCTCTCTCCAGGTCAACCAAATGCATTAACATCAGTCTTGTACAAATCGTTGCCATGCTGGTCAACTTTCACTGGAGGAAGTTTATTGTGTTGTCTGTTGCCGTCTTTTTTATCTACGGCGGATTTAAATATCTTGTGCGTGGTAAGAAACAGAAACCAGATGGTATCAGCGTATCGGTCCGGTTTTCTGGACGTTTTGGCAACCATTTGTTTCAGTATGCATCATTATTGGGAATCGCTCGTAAAAATAACATGACCGCCTGTGTTCCAAGTTGGCTTGACCTCAGTTCAGTATTTAACATTGACATGTGTGATGGTGATGTAAGAGATTTTGGGGCCTATGTCAGGTGAGTTTTTTTAAAAAATTTATCATTTTATTTTATACAAGGGTTAAGGTAGCAAGCTGACTGAATTGCTAACATGCTGAATAAAATGCTTAGTAGCGTTTTCTTTCTAGTTTTCAGTTCTGAGTTCAAATACCAACAAGGTTGACTTTGCCTTTCATCCTTTTGAGACTGATAAAATAAGTCCTGGTTGAACACTGGGGTTGATGTAATTGACTTAACCCATCCCACTAAAATTACTAGTCTTGTGCCAAAATTTGAAACCATTTAATGCAGGGTTGTATCAGAAGTAATGCAAAAATGGCATAACATGTTTTTTTTTTTATTGAAACTGACATATGTCATTCAAATTGCACATGTTGATAGAGTAACTCTTCTTCCAGTTCTTGCAAGCAAATAACAACCTCCAAGCAGAAGCAGTGTGCCCTCATTGAGTTCTTGACAATAGAGAAGTGCAATCTCTCTAATAGCCACAGAAGGCCACAGATTGTTTATGGAAATCCCATCTTTGACATGAGCAAATTGCACAGATGGATAAAGAAGTTCAAAGAAAGGGGAACCAACATTGAAGGACACACCATAAAGTGGGAGACCATCAACTTTGACTATTGACTGGAATCATCAGTGCATGGGTGAATTGATCCTTGTGGACAGATGAGTCACAATTTCTGAGCTTGCAGTAGAGCTGGACAGTAGTCATAGTGCATTACAGATAATATTTGAAGGAGAAACGTGTAGAAGCCAGGTCTGATTTGCTGGAAGTATTTGAAGCCAATGAAGACATGTTCTTTTTTTTCTCTCTGATCTAGTAATAGGGAATGAAATGTAGGCATATATATATAAGATCCGGAAATTCAGAAATTCAATCGCCATCACACCTCTTCTCCAAGGCTTGAGAAGTTCAAGAGCCAGCATTCGACTGTTTATTAGGATGACTGATTTCTGGAACATGGCTGCATCATGAAATGTTAAAGGGACTTTTCAATCACATTGTTTTTTTTTTGGGGTGGGGGGATCTTACATCTGTTTGATAAATATGTTATTGAAGTGTTGTTTTACAGCTGGATACCTTTGTTGATGCTAACTCTTACTTGTTTTTCAAGTAAGAGATGTGTATTTGTGTGTATATGTGTGTGTGTGTGTGTGTGTAAGTATGTACACACACATCCACATACATGCACCTAAAAGAAAGATATCTGTTTCTCAAAGATGCCCTCACTGTTTTCCTATTCTTTTTCTACGTTTCATAGCTACAATGAAGAAATGTTTGCCAAGTTTTTCCCCCACTTCTTCAAACTTCCTAAACAGAACACCTTGTTAAATGGATACCTTCAGTCTTTCAAATACTTTGACTTCATGAAATCAGAAATTCTTCAGAATCAGTTCCGCTTCAGAGAAAAATATCAGTTAATGGCAAACAGTTTTCTACAGAAATTACTCACAGAACATCGCAAAAAACAAATCAACACCAAACAAAGCCTGGTAGAATCTTTGATCAAAGATGGCAATGCAGATGACCACCCAGTTGTTGTGGGAATTCATGTGCGACGTGGAGATTTTGTCCGAGGTTATACCCGTGGCTACAGCACACCACCCCTTCCGTATTATTATCGCGCCATGAACTACTTTCTCAGAAAGTACCCCAAAATCATTTTTGTCATCTGCAGCAATGATATTGTATGGTGTCAAGATAACTTAGCTGATGAAAACATTTACTTCTCAGGCACTAAGAATGTATATGTCGACTTCGCTATTCTAGCTAGTTGCGACCACGTCATTTTAAGCTCGGGGACTTTTTCATGGTGGGCTGGTTACCTCAACAAAGGCATCGTTGTTTATTATAAAGATTTCCCACGTCCCAATAGCATTCTGGAGAAATCTTTTAATCGCAAGGATTATTACCCAGATTCTTGGATTCCACTCTGAT
>NC_068999.1:50250470-50250905 GCF_001194135.2 Octopus bimaculoides
TCTAACAGTTCATTTGTTTGAAGTGGGTATTTTCACAAGGCATGTATGTGCGTATGTATATCCTTTACCTTGTTTTAGGCATATGACTATGGTCTGCCTCAAGGGGTTTAGTTGAATGAATCAATCCCACAGTATTTTTTTTTTTTTTAGAGTCTGGTATGTACACACACACACACACACACACACACACACACACAGACTGACAGACAGACACACTCACACACAGACACACACACACACACACAGATACACACACACATGATGTGCTTTCACACAGTTTCTGTCTACTAAATTTAGTCCCATTTCTTACTAGTTTATATTATACATGATTCATTCAATCAATGATGTATAATTCAATATATATGTACACACACACACACACACACTATATATATATATATATATATATATATATATATATATATATATATATAT
>NC_068999.1:50250915-50251632 GCF_001194135.2 Octopus bimaculoides
CATCATCAGATAAAAAATGCTGAAATATCTATTTACACTTGTTTGTGTTTTTCTTTCATTTGAATTATTTTGGTGGTTTGCAAAGTTTTCCCCTAAAGACTCTATCCTTTTGTTTTGCCTTGCTTTGTTTTGTGTGTGTGGGTTTGTGTGTGTGTGTGTGGGTATGTGTTTGTACATACACTGACAGCTCAAAAGTAAATAGACACTCCTCATTATACTGTGTTACATCTGTGCTGAACTGCTTACTACTTTGTTGCCCTAAAATGGTTTAAATCATTGAAAACTGCACAAGGCATGTTTACTAAATGCTAAATCAAGTATTTGAATGCACCAAAGGACATTATTTTGTTTATAGAAGTACTGTATTTGATGGCTTATAACAAGGGTTTTCAAACTTTTTGACTTGCAGACCCCTTTATATTTCAGGCTTTACCTTAGGGACCCCCTTATAAACGCTTATGAAATTTATACATAAATATTTGCTTAAAATAACATATATATTTTACATTTATTTATTTAACAGTATTTAACAAATAGGTTTATTGTCAATTAAAAGATTTCGATTAAAAAACATATATCAAATCAAATTGCCCATAAAAAGTATTTGCTGTCCACGGACCCCCTGTCTTGTCCTTGAGAAAGAAAATCTGATACACATACATACACACACGCATGCATACATACACACACACACACGTTTGCGTATATATATATATA
>NC_068999.1:50252205-50253473 GCF_001194135.2 Octopus bimaculoides
AAAAAAAAAAAAAAAAAAAAAAAATTACAAACAAAATATATTTTGTTTATAAAACAACAAAAGGAAGAAACTGATTTCGAACCAGTCTAAATATATTAATGACCAGGTATTAATTAAGATTGTTTTGAATCATCATGTCGGTTTTTCATGCATGTCTATAGCATCTTCATCGATTGATAACGTTATTTCTGTTTCCTGAGAACTTGCAGATGGTTGTTTATGTTTTGAGTATTTTCCTATGGAATTCGAACGTTCAATGGCAGTCGGTTTTGAGGGAGTTGTTGGCTCTGACGTACAGGAACGGCTATCATCAACGGCATCATGTTCATAGGAGAAATTATTATATACTGTTGTTCCTTCTTCAGACTCAATGACACTTTGACTTTCAGGAACCACAGACAATGGAGAACTGTGTTTGCCACTTGAAGATTCATTGGAAAAAGACCAATTTCGATCTGATGATGAACTGTTTAGGGAACATGTTCTGTTCCTTCGATACTGGCGTATCTTATCAGTACATGGCTCGCTGGGTGTGCGACCATAAAACGGATCATAAGCGCTGCTGTTCCATGACAGTGCTCGACTGCTGTTGAAGTGATGGGCTTCCAGCATTCGACTCGTTCGTCGATGCTTCATCCGTATGTGATGACGTATGTCAGTGTACTCATCATGGGTCAGGTTCCTGTCATAGTTAGCACTGTGGTAGAGCTGATAAAATAAAAAAAAAGAAAAGAAAAGGAATATTATAAAAAAAAAAGCCTGAAGTAATATTTGTGTATGTTTGCATATGTGTGTGCATGTGCATATGTATATGTGTGTGCATTTTGATGTGCATGTAGTGTCAAGCCTTACACTGTCTGTCTGTCTGTCTGCCTGTACATGCATATATGTTACATGTGTAGTCTTTTACTTGTTTCAGTCATTTGATTGTGGCCATGCTGGAGCACTGCCTTGAAGAGTTTTAGTCAAACAAATTAACCCCAAGATTTATTTTTTCAAGGCGGTGCTCCAGTATGGCCGCAGTCAATGATTTAAACAAGTTAAACAATAAAAGAATATTAGGCCTGATCTATCTAACCTGTATTCCAGCTATGGCTAATGCTTTGAGTTTCCCCCTCAGGCACATATTCGAAATTGCATTACTGAATTCTCCCATATCTTTGTAAATTTTTAATGAGTGATTTGAAAGAGCTTTGTTTGCTGTACTCCTCCAAATTGTGTAAGCATCAAGAAACTATCCTTTTGTTTGTATCTCATCTACAAATGGC
>NC_068999.1:50254175-50261168 GCF_001194135.2 Octopus bimaculoides
GTTAAACGATGATGATGATGATATATACTTATATATCTTTCATTGGTTCACACTCATATCCTCCTCCATCACCACCACCACCACCACCACCACCACCATGGCTAGAAGTGTCTTTCCTCCAAAGTTTAAAACAAACAACGTCTTTACAATTATCACATGATGTCAAGCCAAAGGGACACACACACACACACACACACACACACACACTTAAAAAGAATGAGCCTGTGGAGAATGAGGGAATATTGCTTTTAGTGTGTGTGGATTGTGGGAGGAGGTACTTGAGTTGTGCAGGCCTGGTCAGCCATCAGAGAACTCACAGGAGTCAACCCATGGTAAATTGTGATATGGCTATTGTTCACAAGAGAACATGTACACGTGCAGAAAGGTGTGCCTCTCAGTTGGAGGACTGAAAAGGCATGTCAAAAGAATCCATACCTGTTTCTATTGTCAACCAGCACAGCAGTGCATTATGTAACAGAATGTGCAAATCTTTCGCCGAGCTCAAGTATCATACAAGGGTTTCATATTGCATCAACATCGACTCATTTCAATGATTCTTTCTAGCAGTGGCTTTGCTTGTATACGAGAAAGCAGCTATTATATATATATGTATACAGTGGACTCTCCCATTGTTAGATGATGTATGAGGGTTCGGCAATTTCTTGCCAAACAACCACACAGAGGAGTTGTGTACACATAAACTCTTTCCTTCCATCAAATCAACACTACCTGTGCAAGTGCACCATGTACCACATGTCAGATGACGAAATGATCACAAAGCAACATGAAATGAAGTGCTTTGCTCAAGAACACAATGCAATGCCCAGTCTGGGAATCAAACCCACAATCTTGCAATTGTAAATGCAACACCCTAACCACAGAGCCATGTGCCTTCACTATATATATATATATAAATATATATATATATATATACAAGATGCTGTTTGGTTTTGTGCCTGGGAGAAGCACCACTGATGATATATTTCTGGTAAGACAGCTGCAGGAAAAGTACCCAGCCGCTTTGGGAATCAGTGGTGTGAGGGATCTTTTACCTGGTTGTTTCCTGGTAAATCAATTAATTCTCTCCCCCCCCCTCTCTTACGTGCAAGCACACATGGCTGAATTTCTGTTATACTCACTTGGGGAGTCAATTTGTCGTGGTTCAAGCTCCACCATTAATAGTTTTGAATCAACGTCATTTCTGGAGTAAGGAAAAAAAAAATGTAGAAAGAATAAATAAATGAATAAATAAATATAAGATAAAAAATTCATGATCAAATATATATATATATATATGTATATATGAGTGAGCAGACAAACGAAAGAAGGGCATCCAACAGATCCATTGGGAGTTACATGTATGGATCACACTGTTTGATCCACACGCACACACAAAGAATGTTACAATCTACTTGAAACAAATAAGAAAAAAACCACAACAAAGAAACATCTTGACACAGATGCAGATTAAAATAACCTCAGAGCAAATTAAAAGTTGATATTTAAATAAACATAGTAGCTATATATGTCTGCAATTGTTTATACCAATGGATTGGTTTAAATCTGGATTAATTTTATTATTTGAATTAGGCATACAAAATACTTGTGGATGGTGGTTGGCACTCCGTCGCTTACGACGTTGAGGGTTCCAGTTGATCCGATCAACGGAACAGCCTGCTCATGAAATTAACGTGCAAGTGGCTGAGCACTCCACAGACATGTGTACCCTTAATGTAGTTCTCGGGGATATTCAGCGTGACACAGAGTGTAACAAGTCTGACCCTTTGAATTACAGGCACAACAAAAACAGAAAGCAAGAGTGAGAGAAAGTTGTGGAGCCTCGTGGAACTTGAGGTATTTTCGCTCAATAAACACTCAGAACGCCCGGTCTGGGAATTGAAACCGTGATCGTATGACCGCGAGTCCGCTGCCCTAACCACTGGGCCATTGCGCCTCCACACACCTGTGGATGATGAAGTAAGCAAAGCATTGGAAATATAATCTGATATTTCCATTAAATTGGAAAAATAGATTTAAGTTATGAAGTAATTTAATTGGATGTGATTGCATTTTAATTTGGTTTGATTTTACTTTCACTACCTTCCAGTATATATTAACTGGTTTTGATTTTATTTTTATTTGTTTTGAGATTACTTCAATTTGCTGGGAAATTATTTTAATTTGTACTTGAAAAGAGTACAGGTAAAGCAAGTTCATAGATACATACTAAGAAGTTATGTGAGACATGAAACAGTTGCAAGAAAAATTTGTCAAGCAGGTATATGTGTGTAGGGGTTAAAGATTTCGCACGAGAAAGAGATAGCAAAATCGTATACAGGATAAAGAAAAGTTATGGAAAAAATATCAAGCAGTTATGATATGGATATAGAAATGACATTTTATGAAACAGAAACAGAGATAAGATATCAAGGTTCTATGATACAGACACAAAGACAACTACTAAAGGTGTTGAAATATTCAGAAATTATTATTAAACATAGAGAAATATTAAACATACAGGCATATAGAGCTATCAGCACAAAATATCTAAAAGTTATGATGGATATGAAAGAGTTACAGGTAAAGAGAAGAAGAATTAATATATATGTGTTGTTGATAATCTGTTGATTAACAAACAAGCCAGTGCTCACTTGTTTATTTGATAGCCTGATGAGTTGTGAATTATGTAACATATTACGCAGCCTTACTAATTGTATTATGTGTAGGTCACAATAAAGATTTCTGTTGAAACAATTGTAACAATACCAGATAACCCATTCTTCTGTTTTTATTAATATGTGTATGTTTGTACACCAACACACATATACATCCAGAAGAATTTCATTCCATATATTTGAAGTCTGGGGATTAAACACACACACACACACACACACACACACACACACACACACACACACACACACACACACACACACACACACACACACACACACACACACACACACACACACACACACACACATACGGTGATATGGTGTGATACAATATTCCTGTGGTGAAATACTGAAAAGTAAGGAGAATATAAATGAAACGAGAGGGAAATTATGAGTGATAAAGTAGTGAGTTACAAGAAACCAAGTAAGGATTGCTTGAAGAACGGGCCAGTTGGTTACAGCATGACACGTCTGCACCTTTGATTTACAAATGCAATCCATCCAACGAGCTTCTATATAACGTCTGTCTATCAGTTTCACTCACAAGGTATGTACCTAGGTCGATGTGAGGTTACAAAGGCTAACGCTTACCCAGTATGCCTCGATGTGGGATTGAACCCGGGACCTCACTACTGTGAAGCGAACATCCTATCATTTCGATCACACTGCGCCGCAAATGTTGCTTAATAACAACTAATCGATTAATTAATTAATCAATCGTAGATATGTTGATATAGATATCGATAGAAACATAAATATTTAAGCGCTAATGATATAAACAATTTTACATTAACCTGGTGAGTTACTCTATACTTTCGATTAGAACAAATTTATGATTCTTGTGTAATAATAATAATAATAAATTTATAGATATAAATAGTCCATATATTAATTAATTAATTAATTTAACTACCCTGATTGTATTTAGTCGTATTACAGTATGTATTGTACGAGATGCCTCAGCATTATCAAGGAATATTGTTTGTTAGCAAATGAGAAACAAGGGAGATAAGAAACATGACCATGCTTAAACAAACAGAGTTATCTTGCCTGAGCTTTTCTAATGGATCTAACAGCGGAGTAAGGCTGAAAGCAAGGAATAATATGAACATATTAGCTGTTTTAAATATATACCCTGAGAAACTGACAGTTATCTTGAAACTTACAAACAATTGTTAATGATATTATTGTTGATGATGATAATGAAAATGAATATGGCACAAATGGTATTGCTATTGAAAGGACTTCCCGATTTTCAGTTTGCTTTGTGATTTCCCAGATAAGAGGCGAATTTGATATTTCCTCCAAATCCTTTTGTCTATTGTTGGTCATATTGCCAGTTTAGCCGTTACCAACTTATCTCTTTTGGATTATTACAACCACAACATCTTGCTTTTGAAGAGTGCTTCGTTTGTTTCACCTCTTTCGAATATGACAAAGCTTTGAATAAATAACGATAATAGACTATTGGTATTTATAATTATTATCGACAAGATACACCGTTTTTCGTTTTCCTTTCTTTTTAAACAAATATATGTATGCGTGTGGCTTACGTATAAGCTACATGCATATAACCAGTCATTCATCGATACAGGATATTATTAATCAATATTCTTCGTATGTTTCGTAGATGTGCCGTCAGTTTTTGAAACCGGTAAAAAATGCTACATACATATATACAACATATTAATACGCATATATTTACACACGTGAGTTTAATGAATTTTATAACATTTATAAACATGTGCTAAAACTGGAGATATGGAGGACAAATTTATATATGTAAATATATATTTTACTTACATTCCTTCAGACAACGGAATATTTTTGGCACCTCCTAGATATAACTGGTCAAAATGGTCCCTAAAGTGATAAATATTAGAAAACATTAAAAATCATTGGAAAATTATAAATACAAAAGAAAAAAAATTACAATTAAACTAAAGCAATAATTATGGAAGTTCTCTTTGCATAAATTTGTGGAATTACAGCAAATCGTGTATTTTAATATGTGCTTGTCTTAGATGTTGGCATGGTTATGTGGTGAAGAAGTTTGTTTCGTAATCACAGAGTGCCCCTAGCCCTTGACAGCTGGTGTCGGTTGTTTATGGCCTCTTAGTAGTTCGGGTGGGGTGGGGTGGGGTGGGGGTGGGGAAGCGTCAGGAAAAGTATCAGGCTTCAAAAAAATTGGGGGCGATTTGTTAGAGAATACCCAGTATGGTCGTAGTCCAATGACTGAAATAAATAAAACAATAACGTCTCATCAGAGGTGTTTAAAACTCTGTGACCCAGCCGAAGTAATTGCAAGATATTGTTAAACCAAGTTTAATACTGTAAGCAGTAGGGGCATTGTATACTTGTCGAAGAATATGCTTGCTGGCAATGCTCAGCTAAGATGCTAAAATTTGTTTGGAAACCACTGATTTGTATATTTCTCTCTCTCGTGTCCTTACATAAATATAAACTCTTTTTTTGTTCCTGCACACAACGGTGAAACGTATTCTGGGATCATTTATGATCACAAGACCAAAAAGCATCACTAAAAGGTAAAGAACCTCAAAAAGTAAAGTACTTCAACAACCATGCGGGAGAGAATATTTGATTACTACCTGTTTGGTTTCTATTTGTGAGTGGATTTGGCAGACGGAAACTGAAAGAAGCCCATCGTATATGTATATGTGTGCGTATGTGAATCTATGTGTGTGTGTTTTTATACTTGTGTTTGTCCCTCACTACCGCTTGTATTTATGCCCCCGTAACTTAGCAGTTCGGCAAAAGAACCCGATAAAATAAGTACCCGGCTTAAAATAAAATTTAAAAAAAAAAATATTGGAGTTGATTCTTTCGACTGAAAATTCTTCAAGGCGGTGCCCCAGCATGGCCGCAGTCTAGTGACTGAAACAAGCAAAAGATAAAAGAGAAAACATGGGGAATGTTTTTCTGTACCTTAGAGCTACTTTTTCGTAAATAGCTTTAATTTCAGCATCAACTCCAGAGGGCTCTCTCTGGAGCCATTTCTTGAGGTATCCTTCATGTACGTAATCAATGATTTCCTAGAAGATAAAGTCACGCTTTTCGTTAATTATTTCATAGAACATAAAGTTATGAGCATGCAAGTAAACTTAGTAAATATTTCAATAGCATAAATTATGTCGCACGAAGCAGCATTGAATAAAATATATTCATGTCAAGTCGTATCAAACACATTCGAATGCATTCAAATGCGTAATATATGACTTTACATGAAAATATTTTAATAAGGTTTTAATGAGACGCAGGCGTAGCTGTGTGGTAAGAAACTTTCTTCCCAAACACATGGTTCCGGGTTTAATCCACTTCTACTATAGCTTTGGGCCGACCAAAGCCTTGTGAGTGGATGTGGTAGAGGGAAACTAAAAGAAGCCCGCCTTATATATATATATATATATATATATATATATATATATATATATATATATATATATATATATAGTGTGTGAGTGTGTTTGTCTTTATGTCTATGTTTGTCCCCCACCATCGCTTGACAACCGATGTTGGTGTGTTTACATACCCGTAACTTAGCGGTTCGGCAAAAGAGTTCGATAGAATAAGTAATAGGCTATAAAAAAAAAAAAAATTGAAATGTGTTGTGAAAATATGTTTTACAAACCTTCCAGGAGTATTTTCCACGACATCCAACAATATCTTCTATCGCTGCCATGATATGGCCTGTTGCCTGTAAAATAAATATAATACTATTTTAGAGAATAATTTACTTACAGGGGCGCCAATGTCATGAAAAATAACGGCTAAGTTAGTGTCAACTTTTTTAACAACAGAGTAATAAAATAGATAAATAATTAGAAAGATTTATTCGGTGAGGAAAAAACTATATTTATCTAATGACTAATGTTATTACAATTAGTCCAGTAAGAATGGGACATACCTGTTAACATGTTTCGGATTATTTGACCTCGTCAACGAAATAAAAACTCAACTGTACTTGATGTAGTACTGATGGGAGAATGACTAAGTAAACGTACATAATATTCTTTTCTAATCTAGGCACAAGACCCGAAATTCTCTTTTGTGGAAAAGAAAAAAAAACAACAAAAAACCCCAAAATCAAACCTACATGATCATTGAGCTCTTGGAATAAATTTAATGTTTTTTCTGGCGCCATTTTAATCTGTAATAGTTTCACCAATGGTTTTATAGTTATTCCCTGCAATAGTAGAAAATAGAAGATGGTTCAAAATATGCAGTTGTACATATATTTAAAGACCTGTTAATATACATCCATCCATCCATCCATCCATACATACATATATATATATAT
>NC_068999.1:50267075-50268082 GCF_001194135.2 Octopus bimaculoides
GATTACGTCAATTTTCTGCTCATTTTATTGATGTATTTTTCATTTATAAGAAGACAAATTAGAGTTTGTATTCATATAAATTTCTTTCTTTGCTATGGTGTTAAACAAGTTGAAATTGTTAATATCACATTAATTTTATTGAGTTTGACATTTTGCACACCCACCGATTTTCTATTCTCACACACTCTTCCCCCTCATATGAGAAACTGATATACACATATAACTTTTAACCTTCCCCTAGTAAAGATATAACCACCTGTAAAATTCCAGTTACACAGGTGCAAATCTCAAGCCAACAAACTGGAACATATATATATATATATATATATTCAGATACATTCATGCACCTATCTACGTACTTACGTAATTATCCACCTACCTACATTTACGTTTACATATTAATTCGTTACTAATGAATTACTAATGAATTACTAATTGCTAATAAAATGAGGTGAGTAGGTGTAGGTGACCATGAAAAAATTACATAATAGACAAATGTGTCAGATGTTCTCGTGTACAGAAATCAAGCTCGGTGACAGTGAATGTTGTAAAACAGCCGACGTAACCGCTTACATTTCCTTTTTTTTTTTCGTGAGAAAAATCATGAGAGAACATGACCCCTACTACAGAACAAAAGCAATAGATGGCAAAAAATAAAAAAAACCCAAACAAAAGTGAATTAAGGAAAAGAAAAACCCAAGCAAAAATACCTGATAAAAATAGTGATTTGTGAAATACGAACAAGAAAATGGTTCATTTATTACAGAGCTTAAGAATATTTAAGGTCGGTTAGAGGCAGAATGGAAAGAAATTCCAATGGAATAAAAGGGTGTGGGTGTGTGGTTAAGAAGCTCGCTTTGAAACCACTTGGTTTAGGTTCGAGCCCACTGCGCGGCACCTTGGCCAACTGTCTTCTACTATAGCCCCCGGACCGATTAATGAATTTGGCAGGCTGTGTGGCGGCCAGTCGTATATATATATATATATATATATATATATATATATAT
>NC_068999.1:50268307-50269566 GCF_001194135.2 Octopus bimaculoides
CTGTATATACAGGGTGTCCACAAGGTCTGGGTACATGGAGTAAATAAAATCATAACTTAAACAATTAAATATAAGAAATAATAATTTCTTAAAGTATGTGTTAATCCCTATGTACCCAGACTTTGTGGACACCCTGTATACACACACACACACACACACACACACACACACACACACACACACACACACATATAAATATATATATATATACACATATATATATATATAACTGTATTTAGTTCAACAGTGGCTGATGAGGTGATCTGTCACTGAAATATTTAGTGACTCCTAGTAACTCCCAGTAAATAATATTCAATATTTCCTATGTGATATAACTGAGATAAATACTTGCCGCTTTATTCACATAGACTAAAATCATCGCACCGACCCCTCGTTGAAATATTGTGCACTCCCAGTGATTTATTGTCTCGCTTAGCTGAGCTACAATTGTAATGACTAGGTTTATGTGCTTCTATCAAATCTATCTATCTATCTATTTATCTATCTGTCTATCATATAAACACACACTCATTAATCTCTAAAACAAACGAAAAATGCATCTTTAAACGATTAAATAAAAATATGTACTCTACTAGAAAGTAGAGTATCCTTCAGTTTAATGTTAAATAAAGATGGAGTTATTAAAAGCAGATGTAGGTTGGTAGTAGGTCAGCTGTGGGCGAACGACCACACACACACACACACGCACGCACGCACATATAAGCAAACGGAACGCCCGACAGAATCGTGTTTATATTAACTTAACATGGCTTGATATCAAAATATATATATGAGCAATGTTAGAGTTTTATCACTACTAGTTTCTTTGTTTATTGCTGTGAGTAGTCTGTAGTGTACTGATAAGATAGGGTCCCCAACCATATGGGAAACGGAAGCCACAAATAACCTTATAATTATTCATTGAAATATTAGATATAACACGTATGTATATAACCCTAAATGTTCTCTTTCAAGACCTCTCCGCTCCGAAAATACCCATGCACGCTCTCATATATATAATGTATGCACTTTTGCACAAACGAAATTCTCAATCACTCCATGACTGTCTCTCTCTCTCTCTCTCTCTCCCTCTCTTTATGTGTGTGTGTGTGTGTGTGCACGCGCACACACGCACACGCACACAGAGACTTGTAAACGCACGAAAGCATTTAAAATAATCCCACACACATGCACACACATAGGATATTTCAAATAATCGCATACACAAACACACACACACACACACACACACACACACA
>NC_068999.1:50269759-50280462 GCF_001194135.2 Octopus bimaculoides
ACACACACACACACACACACACACACACACACACACACACACACACACACACACACACACACACACACATATGCACTTTCAGAATTTCAAGAGCTTGTTTTCTTGTCGAATTGTGACCACTTATCGCTCACATAACATCCATGTTATTAGCAATGAAGATTATACTTAATTAATCCTACTATTTAATTGCATATGCGTTCATTTATTTGTCCAATCCAATCAAATTAACTAAACAGAAATTCATGGGGAATCTTTTCAATATACACTTTCATACATCAGTACTTAATGGTTGTTAATTCTTCTGGATAATTCTACAAAAGGGGAAAAAAAGAAGAAAAAAAGGCCTAAGAGAAACGATTCACATATATTTCTTCCGTCGTACCTCTTCATTATGTTCGACAATGGACCGTACTCTGTATGAAGAATTTACTGAAAATGCTTGGAATACTACAGAACAGACAATAGACATATATATATATATACTCTCATATGGGCGTGCGGTGCATAATAGCACTGGTGTTTAAATTGCTGGCGGGCGATATTCTTAAAACGGTAAGGTGTAATTCACGCAACCAAGTTGGTCTGCCACAAAAGGACGCTAAAATTTAAAATTTATAACCACAATGGGATCTTATTTGGTCGGATTAATATACAACAAAAATCTTACCTTTAACGCTGGAGGTGAATTTTGTAATGACAGCACATATGCACCCAACTAGGGTACCCATAGAAAAGCCTCCGATGCAGACAACGAAAAACTTAGCCACACCGAGCGCCACCTGTTGATAGTAAAATACAGAAAGTAAAGATAAAGAACGGTAAGAAAAACTTTGGGTGAAGCATCAGCAGTGAAAAACACTGGAGATACAAACACACACATACATATATACATATATGCACACATTTATAAATACATACATACATACATATATACATACATACATACACATCTGCAGTTACTCTATCAAGATTACAAATTCAGGTTCATACCTGTAATTATTGGGGCCCTGGGATATGTAATACACTGCCTAAATACCAATCTTGAGAAATTAGCTCCTCAAAATCGGAAAGGAGAAAGCTGATTCGAAGTCTACAGATCTACTCCATCACTGGGACTGTGAAAGTCTGTAAAACTTACCAGAAGTTTGTCATTTAAATATATATGAACATGTCTAGATATGCAACTATAAGCATGAGAATACATACATAAAATGAAACATACAAATCTGCATATATACATACATACATACATACATACATACATATTTATATAAGGGCATTATTACAGAATAATGCCACACACTAGACTTCCAAAATAAACACATTTTTACCCTTGGGAACAAAAAATGATGGTTTTTTTCCCCTTTGAGTTTTTTCACGGTAACTTCTTGATAGAATTCTTAAAAATTTTTTTATCTCATTATTGAATTAATTTAATACATACATACATACATACATACATACATACATACATGCACACGCACCCGTGGGTGGAGTAATGTTTCTCAATGCCTGCAGGCAAAGACATTTTTGGTGTGACATTTGAATCAAAATGCATGAGAAGGTAAAGAAAATTTTACGTTCCAGGATGATTGCGCATGTCTGTTCACATTTTGCTACACACACACACACACACACACACACACACACACACACACACACACACACACACACACACACACACACACACACACACACACACACACACACACACACACACACATACACACACACACACACACACACACATTGCATTTCAGGACAAAGGCAGTAATGTTGATCTCCCTCCTTCACCTAAAAGCCAGTCGCGTAAGAATGGGCCATTGCAAAGGTGATTACACTGGCGGTACTCCGGCATGGCCACATCCTTGGAGCTGAAACGTATAAAAGAATATAAGAATATAAACTGTAAAGATGTTAAGTTTCCTTACCTGCTCTCCATGTATGACTTCCATTTCGTTATAGGTCTGCATCACGTTATACAAAACAACAGTAACACCATCTGTTATTTGGAAAGAAATAAGAAACAATTGAAAAGTCAAAAGATATAAATATGTTGAACATCCATACCTACATACATACATATTTTTCTGGTAAAAGTGAATAAAGATCATACCCCAACCATATTTTCTAAGTTTATTTCAGGACAGTCTTTTTAGCGGATGGCATTGTAAATTGTTTTAACAACAACTTCGTGCCGCATCGGGAGGTAGTACCGTGACGATATTTTAGGACAGCTGCTAATCACATGCGTAATGTTTTCCAAAGAAACATGACATAGCCTACACATGCTGTTGCACCTTGGGATTACAAGAGCGTCACTATCTCTCTTGTTCACAATCTCCTGTTCTTGGATGGCAAACGCATAGTCTTTAAAGTGTGATGTGATGTAGTGGTCTTGTGTCCAAGAGAGGCTGCACATCATGGCAATTCTACTGTCTTTTCTAAGCTTCCATGCAACATATCCATGCACGGTCTTTTTTGTTTGTATGTTGAGTGCTTCCCATCCAGATCTTCTCTGAGGTAAGAGAGTCCAGCTGTTTTGGGGCTGTATAGGAGATCATCAGGAAGAGAGTGTTTCTTGAGGAGTTCACTGCCAACACGTACAATGTTATTCACTTCACTTTTCAGGACTGCATTAATATATTTATTTTTGCTGCTGTTGTTTAGCAGGTGCTGTCTGAGTGATACCATACGGCATTCGAAGGCCGTCTGTGCACTGATCTCAGGCCTCTACCACCTTCATTTCTTTTAAGGTAGAGCCTATCAACATCACTGTCTCTCTGGAAGTTCCTAGTTGTTGTCAGGATTTTGCGGGTTTTGAAATCTATGGAGTGGATTTCCTTTACAGATCAATGAAGTATCCCATGTATGTATGTATGTATGTATGTATGTATGTATGAATGTTGCATTCCTACCAAAACGAATAGCTGTAGAATCGATTGACACTTACCGTTTAAGAGAGATTCTCCAAACACTAGGAAGTATAAAACACTATTAACACCCATTTCTTGAAAGACTGCCAGTACCTGAATAATAATAATAATAATAATAATAATAATAATAATAATAATAATAATAATAATAATAATAATAATAATAATAATAATGGTCTCAAATTTTGGCACGATACCAGCACGCTTAGGGGAGTAAAACCAGTCTTTCAATGTATTAGAAATATCGTACATTCAACGTGTTGGTCATGCTCTGAACACAAATAAGGAAATCCTAATTAACAATGTAGTATCTATTAATTAAAGAAAGTAAATTTAAAATGTAAACCATGGTTGTGTGGTTAAGAACGTTGCTTTGTAATCATATGGTTTCAAGTTCAATCTCATTGTGCGGCACCATGGTTAAGTGTCTGCGCGCCGACCAATGCCTTGTGAGTGACTTTGGCAGGCAGAACACACACACACAGGCACACACATGCACATGCATACACACGAACGCATACGCGCGCGCGCGCACACACACGCGCATGAATATCGTGCACTCGCGGAAGCAAGGTAAATCCGTTTCAAGTGAAGTAAGAATGAAACATTTCTGTACGCCTTTATTTAGCATAAATAGAATAGCGTGACGTAAAACGAACCTACATCATTAACCGTTTCGGCCAGTGATTTGTATATTCTCTTTAGTCAACCAGCAGAGACTCAGAAAAAAAAAAAAGGAAAAGAAAACGAGCTAATGAGTGTGAATGAGACCATGTATAAAGAAAAAAAAAGTTACGCAGGTGTAGTATTTCTACTTACAGCAACAGGATCTACTGCAACAATTAGGGAGCTGAAGACCAGGATTGGGATGAACTGTATAGTAATTTCTCCCATCGCTCCAATAACTGCCAATCCATAGAGAGTTAAACCTAAAGAGAGAGTAAAAAACTACGTCAAGTTATAGACAGACAACGTCAGATAAAGAAAAGTACTTTAGGAAGCAAACTTAATTCAAATACGTCGAGGTTTTACGTATGTAACAGTAATGTTGGCACTCTGTCGCTTACGACGTCGAGGGTTCCAGTCGATCCGATCAACGGAACAGCCTGCACGTGATATTAACGTGCAAGTGGTTGAGCACTCCACAGACACGTGTACCCTTAACGTAGTTCTCGAGGATATACAGTATGACACAGTGTGACAAGGCTGACCCTTTGAATTACAGGTACAACAGAAACATGAAGAAAGAGTGAGAGAAAGTTGTGGTGAAAGAATACAGCAGGGTTCGCCACCATCCGCTGCCGGAGCCTCGTGGAGCTTTAGGTGTTTTCGCTCAATAAACACTCACAATGCCCGGTCTGGGAATCGAAACTGCGATTCTATGACCGCGAGTCCGCTGCCCTAACCACTGGGCCATTGCGCCTCCACACAATATAGACATTGCAGATTGATTTGGTATCGCCTTTAAAGTCAAATGGTGAAAGTAATAGACATGTTGTAATAGACGGTGTTATTAGACCTTCTCAGTGAAATATATTCAACTCATTTGGCAAATTTCTTATATCATTGCCCCACCACATGGAATCGTTGATAACCTATCGACCCCTCATTATGTAAATTTCTAAAATAAAATACAAAACTATAATTAATAAAAAAAAAAATTATTGATTTAAAAATATGTTTTTTTCATTCTTTCCTGTCATTACTGCTTTTTAATTAAGAAATATTTAAAGAATCTTATTTATGTCGACAAAATGGTTGGTTAATAATTCAGCATCTCTAATGCTCAAAACTAACACACACACACACACACACACACACACACACACACACACACACACACACACACACACACACACACACACACATTGTGTAGGTACGTTAAAATCCAAGCTGTGTCCTCTTGAAAGACATCGATGGGTTTGGCTAAAACCCTTCCAAGGCTGTGCTCCAGCAAGGTCGCAGTCAAACGACAGAAACAAGAAATATATATAAAAAAAAACTAAAGTGTTGTTTATTATTAAGAGAATGAACTTACCGATGAATAAAAAATTAAGTATGGTAGCCTGGAAAATAAACAAAAGTAAAAGAAGTTATAAAAAAAATGTTAATACGTAAACTGTAACATAACTAAACAATTTTTCTATTTCTAGAAAGATATTCGTTATTGATTTTGAAGTTTTTACACTGCATTTCGAGCAGTCTGTTCTCCGATCGTTTTTGGTTGTCACATTTATAAATATAAAGAAGTAATCGACAATTATTTATGCCATACGATTCTGAAGTAATTGATTAACGGAACTGGGCCGATGTGTTTGTTAGGCATGATCTGGTGATGGAAGTAATGAATCTCAGTTGTTGGACGACGAGGATGGACACTGTTGTCGGATAAACTGAATTATCCGCCCCTGACACGTCTGCCATTAATGTTATTCTCAGCGTAACACAATACAATGCGACAAGGTTGAGCCTTTTGAATAAGGAGTACAGTCTACCTCAACGGGCTTCTATATAGTTTTCATCTACCTTATTTCACTCACGAGGTGTGGGTCAACCCTAAAAGACAAAAAATGAAATCTGACCAAGATCTAAGTATTCTTGCAGAATACAGATGGCACGTTTCTGTAGGTTGACAATGCATGTATCTTTATCATGATAATAATTAAAGATAGAGAAGAAAATAGTTGTAGACTAATAGATATATGTGTTCCCATTGATAAAAAATATATCTGTAAAGGAACTTGACAAATTAAGTAAATATAAGGACCCAGAAATTGAAATACAAAAGATGTGACATCTTAAAGCGAGAACTTCCTGTTATTGTGGGTGCCGAAGGTATGATAAGAAATGGATGTCAAAAACATCTAGATAATATCCCAGGAGAACCATGCCTCAGAGAAATCCAAATGATTGCGCTGACAGGTACTGTCCACATCTTTAGAAAAACCCTATCAATTCAAATGTCTGTGATGTATTACATGAAGATATTTCGATACTTCCCCTCCCCAGGCTTTCAGCCATACTGTAACATCTCTTATCCTCCAATAATAATAATAATAATAATAATAATAATAATTATTATTATTCTTTATTAAACATGTTGTATACTTACTACAACAGCAAATATCAAGACACTTCCAAGATTTTCGTAAAAGACCTTGTCGTTTAGACTGTAAGATGCTTCGAGAATGATTCTGTTCGGTAAAAATATAGATATAAAAAGAAAGGATGAGAAAGGAATAGAGAATAAAGCTGTAAAGGTGTCTGAATATTTGTTGAATAACGAATGTGGGGGAAGGAAGAAATTGGGTTATTTTAGATTTATGGAAGATATTGTAAACATATAGAACTTTTCTATTTATCTCAAATATTCCAATTTTAGCTGTGTGTTAGCGCTTATTTTCAGGGATGGTATTGGTGATATCATTAAGAAATAACTGACGACGTGGTTTTAGTTTTCTAGATCGCTAGTGACCGTGTGATATTTATATCACAATGTCCCTTAATTAAATAGTGAAGCAAAACTTCTTTATCTATAAATATATTTATTTGCAGTCGGTGCCTCACTTGGCCTAAGCCGTCATCTTTAAGACAAATAAAAAGTAAGCACACATACATATTGAGTTAGTGCATAATTATATCATAAGACTTGGAAGGCAGCTCCTTGAGCAACACTCTCTGTTTGATAACCTAGAATACATGCCCAAAGAAATCGCACGACTCTACCGTAACATATCAGATGAAAAGATGAACCTATAAGAGCAGAAGACTATGTAGAGATATGTTAGTAGAAAGCTCCGTGATGATAGTAACATCGATCATCGAAGCAGTTTATCTTGGACGAATAGCCGGATTACTATTTCCCGCTTTGAAGGGTATGCATTTGCAATCTAGGAACAGGAATTATCAACCAAGTGCCTAATACACAAAAGGGATAGAGACGCAGGTAAAGCCGTAAAGTGTGACAACCAATGCAAACTTTGTGGAGTTCACACTGATGGTATCACCCACGTCATAAGCAGCTGTCTGAAAATGTCATCACAGTTTTATCTACCGATGAGATATGACATTGTAGCTAGGACACTCTATAATGAAATCTTTCTATCTTATATATATGTTTATATAAATGAAATCTATTTTTATGATACATCTATTAATAAGTGTAATTATGTATAAAGGCAAATAAACATATTAGCAGAACACATACATAAACTGTGCATACACACAGGCACACACAAGCACATACATGCTCACACAGAGATACACACACACACAGATGGCCAAGCACACGCACACTTGGTTAAGATATGACCAGTAAACTTTTACTTACGGAGGCAGCAGATAAATAAAAAATTGATGAGGAGTGAAAAACCTCGGAAGCTCTGATGCGATATTAGTAAAACTGAAATAGAAAAATACAAATTGATGTTATACTCATATTATAAAATATAATTACAATTATTTGAAACTACGTTTTAAAATGTAATTAAAATGTCCCTTAATTTTTGTTTCCTAAAATATATTCTTATTTTTGTATTTTTTTTCATTTGTTCCAGTTATAAGGCTGCAGCGATGCTGGGACACCGCCACGAAGGTCTATTTTGCCAAACTGCTAAGTTACGGTGACGTAAGCAAATCAAGACCGGTTGTCAATAGGATGAAAGGGGATGAACACAAACACAAACACAAAAATACACAAACCGAAGCCTTGACACAGTGAAGACACCTGACTGATGGCTGAAATTAAAACTACTACTACTACTACTACTGTGAAGAGAAGACTAAATGTACTTACTGTATAATAGCACCAACAATGGTACCGACGAGGATGAGCATGCTGAAAGAGAGAAAGAGAGAAAAGATAGAATGAGTGGTTAGGGAGACATTTATAAGGTAATAACAGACATTTATTTCCCAAGAGACAAGGGAAACTATGCGGAAACCCTATTCTTGGGTTGCATACATAAACCATAGCCTCATTTGACATCACCACATGGCAATTAAGTGTCTTTATCGGAGACCATTGTGTTGCGAGTAGCCCGACCAAGACTCTGTGCTTTCTTTCCCCGCCAATATATTATGATACCTTCTAGGAAGGTTTTAAAAAAGGATAACGCTTCCCTGTTTCTGTGGTGTGTTTATTCCTTCCATGGACAGAACACCCGTCCATCACAGGGTACTTATTTTTTTCCATCTGAGTGGACTAAATCAACGTGGAAGGTAGTGCTTTGCTCAAGAACACAACTCGTTGTCCGGCTCGGCAATCGAACCACAATCTCACGATCATGAGTCCAACACCTTAACCATTAAGCAATGCGCTTCCACACTTGGAAGGTTATGAGGCACTGCCTTTCTTGTATGATTAACTCTTTACCTGTTCAAAGCATTTTATAAGTTTGTCTTAAACCAGTGCTGAACAACCTTTTCTCATTTGCGGTACACTTATATTGTTTTCAGAATTCGGTGGTATACCTGAATTAAAATTATAACTGAAAGTATGGGGAAAAAAATTATATTCAGGTTACACTGCAGCACACTTAGCATCGTCTCATGGTACACAAGTATGCCGCGGCATACCGGTTGCGGAGGACTTAGTTTCATACGTTGTGTTATGTAAGGCTTTCCATTCATATGTCCCATTTTACTCTGGCGGTTGAAAAAATTGTGAATGCCTATCATATATGATGCATGGAAGTTAGAGAAATATGTCCTGAATATCACATGGAATATATATACAGGGCAGGCAACGAGTTAAGCTCATAAAGACTACCATAATAAATATTTCCTTTACGCTGCTCCGAAATTCCACAGTGGAAATATGGTATATTGATATCTTTGTCTCTGGAATTGAGTATTTTGAGAAAGCGTGTACAGGTGAAGTGAAACGATAGTACTGTCAGGATCGATAGCGGATTATATATTTCTGTTGGGCTGCGAGCTTCTACGATTACTTCTAACAGGATTCATATTAAAATAGCAACAACAAAAACAACATCAACAACGGCGACGACGACGACAACAGAACAGAATCAACAAGAAAGAAAGATCAACAAAAACAAGAACAATAGCAACAACAACAACTACAACGACAACCCCCCCCCCCAGTAGCGACATCAACGAATAATAACAAAATAAGTAAGAGAATATATTAAGAATTATTAGGACTTCCTTACCATGATTCTGGAACAATCGATGACAAAAAGTTTGAATAATGGAAACCTGAAAAACAAAATAAGTTTAAATATATTAAATGAAATCTATATATTCTTGAAATTAAATGTCCGGGAGAAATAAGAAATGAAAATCTGTGGCAGAATGGTTGGGCAGGGAGAAGGGTGCAGGTGCTCGTGGAAGAACAGATCCTCAAGCACAAAGGAATAGGACAGGCCACACTTTAATGGGACCATCATGCTGCATTACCCAACAGGCTCTCACTTAGGACCAACAAGAGAGGACGCCCTAAAAATAGCCGGAGACAGGATACTGAAGCAAGGCCGAAAATGTAGGGATCTAACTGGAGAGAAGCAACTCTTTGCCAGCAATACACGTTTCCTTCTATTGGCTTCAAGCGCCCAAGACATTGAGGACACTACAAAGACACAATACGTTTTTAATATAGAAACGAGGCCATAATCTGCGAAGAGGGGTGGCTTAGTCAATTATATTAACCCAATCATTACTGGATCTTTGTTTTATCGACCCCAGAAGGATAAAAGGATAAGAATAAGGACAAGAACAGATCGAAGATGTTTGCTTTGCTTCAATGTAACGTGCTTTTGATATATAGCATTATATAAAAGGCAGCGAGGTGGCAGAACCATTAGCACGCCGGGCAAAATACTTTGCGGCATTTCGTCCGTCCTTACGTCCTGAGTTCGAATTCCGACGAGGTCGATTTTGCCTTACATTCTTCTGGGCTCAATAAAATAAGTACCAGTCGAGTACTCGGGTCGATGTAATTGATTTACCTCTTGTGCTAAAATTTGAAACCGATATATAGTATTATAAAAACAAACGTCAATCAACAAACATATTCTTCTGTAGTTATCCACTGATCAGCTGGTTTATGGGAGTTATCAGCGAAGACAAAGTACCACTTTGTGTTACAGATAAAATATCATTTGGGTGACATTTTCTGGTGGCAGCTATTCATTCGTGGGAATAGCAGTATTGTTCATACGTTTTTTTCCCTAACTCTCCCAATGCAAATGTAATGTAAATGTTTTGTAACTGTGAATAGATATTTGTTTAAAGGTGACAAATTTATTCCAGGCGAAACTGCAGAGATGTCAGCTCTCGAATGATGTTCCTTTTCACCCGGATTTGACCCTCGATTGTTGCAGTTTTGAATGAATAAGTGCATGAATGAAAATTCTGTTCGAAAATGCAACAGTCTCTTAAATAAAAAATACCTTAAAAAAAACAAAAAAAACTGGACAATGGCCATAGTGCGAAAACAAAATCAGGACAACAGGATATGAAGGGGATGCAGACTTGCATTACAGGTTATTGGTTCCTTGTTCCAGACTTCATTCTGCTTTCTTCGAGTCACTTTTTTTCAGGGTCAACAAGACTTTGCTCTTATTCTAACAAAGACTTCAATCTACTTATCCAAACATAAGACGGGTTTAATTCATTCAATAATGCACAGCAATAACACATGCGTGGCACAGTGGCAATGTGAGACGTCAATACGGGTTAGGGGCAATGTTGAAAAAAAAAACTGAAAGAAGCTCGTTGTGTGTGTGTATATATATATATATATAT
>NC_068999.1:50280699-50281489 GCF_001194135.2 Octopus bimaculoides
ATATATATATATATATATATATATATATACACATATAAAATGTGCAGGAGCACGCGCGTGTGTATAGGTATGTGTGTGTAGCTTTGTGTCTGAGCTTGTCCCCCCCACTGCCGCTTTATAACCGTTGATGGTGCGTTTGCGTCCCCGTAACTTAGCGGTTCAGCAAAAGTGATCGATTGAATAAGTACTAAGATTAAAAGAAAAATAAATACTGGAGTCGACTAAAATATTTTGCAGTTGGTGCCCCAGTATGGCCGCTGTCTAATGACTTAAATAAGTAAAGGATAAAAGATATATATATATATATGTATATATATATCTTTATATCAAACATAATACTGCGTTCTTTACTTTAACAGAATCTTTTATATGGAAGTATGGTGCATAAAAGCATCAAATCGCTGGCTGATGAGAACCGCCCGCCACAAGCGCCAGAATTGCCAGGTCATGTGATTTCGACGTGCACCGTCTCATCAGTTGCAGACGTCCGGTGGTCGTATACAGCCAAATCTCACTGCGATATATGAAATTCCAGCAACCGTTCAGGCACTGATGCCGAAAATAGCCAATTCAATCCTCTACGTGTATTTAGCACTCCTCTCTCATTCATCCGATATAAACACACACTACACATACACACACACACACACACACACACACACATACATGAATGTAATTGTAGGTTTGTGTGCGAGTGTACACATTGACAGCTATTCACCTAGGTATATATGCATGTATATGTATGCCTGTAGATAGGTAGTTATAGTATAATATACATATACATTCATAT
>NC_068999.1:50282444-50286264 GCF_001194135.2 Octopus bimaculoides
AATTTTCGTGGGGAAGATTAGTCGCTTTCATCGGCCCTAGAACTCGACTCCTGAAAAAATTAGAGACAAATCAATCTTGGCGGAATTTGAACTCAGAACACGAAGTTGGACGAAACGCTGCTAAGCATTTCATCGGCATTTCGTCCGCCTGGCATTTATCAGTGAAATAAGGTTGTCAGTTAGGAACTTACCGAGCTTACTGAGGGCCGCAATGAGGACCACACAGCAGACAATAAACGGACTCTCAACTTCTTCGAACTTGATTTCGACCAAATCAACACCAATGGTTTCATTCGATTCTGAATGTTTCTTGTGTCCTCCATGAGGTGGAATGTCTTCGCTTTTAAGATTGCGTGCTTTCGATATATCGTTGCCGGTAGCATTATCACTGCGAGCAGACACTTCTTGCCACGTTAGGAGGGCTGCAATCGTCGTCAAACATAACAAAGCTACCAGCGGCCATCTTGTGAACATTATGGGTCCTGTTGAAAAAAAAATAATGGATAAATGAATAATAAATTAATTAATGAATAGATTTTTATTATTATTTTTATCCTTTTTAGTTGTTTCATTCATTTGAATGCAGTCATGCTGGAGCAACGCCTTGCAGGGTTTTAGTCGAAGAAATTGGCCTAAGTATTTTTTTTTTTTAAAGTCTGGTATTTTGCCGAACAGCTAAGTTACAGGAACGTAAATTAACAACTAACACTGGTAGCCATGTGGTGGGGAGGGGGCAAATACAGAAACGCATATGTGGTTACAAAAACAAGAGAAAGAGGAGATCTATAGACCATTGGTAAGGAGTTTGCAAGTCCAGTACCCAAGGCACACTTTCAGCTTCATACCCATTATTATTGGAATAACAGGGTGCATACCAACCCATCTGGAGCAAAGTATGGCTAAACTTGGAATCTTGAGGAGATAGTGCAAATCCTCAGTTCATAAGCTATAAATGATCTCGATATCTGAGACTATAAAAATCTGCAAGATCTTCCTAAGATTTAAAGAACGGCGGTTAAACCATGATACTTTCCTTCCCAACCTTGCCACCAAGTTGTTGGCCGGTTAAAATTTAATATAAATTTAAAAAAGAAAGAAAAGATATACATATGTGTGTGTATGTATGTGTGTGTGTGTGTGTGAATTGAGGTGACGTTGTACACGGGGCAACCTTGATTTAAATTTACGACACAAAACCATTAAATTAAAAGGGAATGTTAAAATTTATAATGTCATTTAAGCAAGCAACGTCAAAACAAAAGACAGCCCAAGTCTAGGAAGTAAGTGGACGTTCGGTGGTTATTCAGGTTTTAATCAAACTTTACAACCAAAGGAAGCTGTGAGAAGAGTAATTCTGACAAAGCGCCTCTGTCTGATTGACAGTTGCAATAAAACAGCAGGTAATTGAAATAGAGCCGAAACACCGGTTCAACGCACGAATAATATAAGTGACTGTTACGTAAAGTAGCAAGTAAGCAGCACTCGACAAAGGTAGCTGTCGCGATACATTATTGTATTATTCCATTATATATAATAATGGACGTTGCGATTCATAGCTGTTTATTGGATTGGGTAAGATCCTTTAACTCTATTTGTCTAAGAAAGCTTCGTAGTTAATGTAGGAATTTTATGCAATCTTACTCAAGCCATTGTTTTGGTAAGAACAACCAATACTCGAAGACAACGTATTTGGAATGCAATTATTTCGAGAGCCATTGTTAATCGGATCTGGAAGACGGCGAGCTGGCAGAGTCGTTATGACGCCGCGCAAAATGCTTTGCGATATTTCGTCCATCTTTACATACATACAAGCATGTGTGTTGTGTTGGCACTCCGTCGCTTACGACGTCGAGGGTTCCAGTTGATCCGAACAACGGAACAGCCTGCTCGTGAAATTAACGTGCAGGTGGCTGAGCACTCCACAGACACGTGTACCCTTAACGTGGTTCTCGGGGATATTCAGCGTGACACAGACTGTGACAAGGCTGACCCTTTTGAATTACAGGCACAACAGAAACAGGAAGAAAGAGTGAGAGAAAGTTGTAGTGAAAGAGTACAGCAGGGTTCACCACCATCCCCTGCCGGAGCCTCGTGGAGCTTTAGGTGTTTTCGCTCAATAAACACTCATAACGCCCGGTCTGCTCTAACAACTGAGCCAATGCGCCTCCACCACATACATACATATATACATGTATACAAATTCACTCACAAGGCATTGGTCGATCCGGAGCTGTTGTAGAAGGCATTTGTCCAAGACGCCGCACACCAGGACAGAACCCGAACCGTCTTAATGCCTGCGTATATAATTTATCGTTTATGCTTTCTTGCATTCGATCAATAATGCTTTCAAATGTTGGCAGACGACCAGTGATTTCGGGCAGGTTTTAAGTGACGATAACGGATTATGATCCATCCTGAGCATCTGTCACATTGTATATCTTTTACCTTTCACCTGTTTCAGTCATTGGACTGCGGCCATCCTCAAAGGATGAAAAGGTAAGTTGACCTTGGCTGGTGCTAAACTCAGAACGTAACTAAAATCTCAAGTCATTTTTCCAACGATCAAACAATTTTAAGTATTAAGGCTAATTGGTTTCTCTGCAATGAACTTTGAGCAATTAAGATATTTTATTTTTGCTTTATTTATTTATTTATTTATTTATTTATTTATTCATGAACTATAATATTTCATATCTACTTGTGACATTTTATTAAAAATTAACACAAGTAGTAGAGGTATACCAGAAATTGTTAAGATTAGTTAAGAGAGTTATAGCTGACATTTTGAAATTCTGTCACATCGTTGCAAAATTCCTACCCCGCGTCAACTTTCTTTAAACACATTTATTATTGCTTCGTTAAGCTGATAGTCTATAAAAATAGAATCCCCCCCTTTAATAGCAACGTAGAAGGAGAGACAAACTACTTAATTTTCTTACTTTAACTTTCGTATGTTTAGTTTTCGATGAAAATGTTTTGACCGTGGGATAAGGCGGCGAGTCGGCAGAATCGTTAGCGCGTCGGAAAGAAAAATCACTTAGCGGCATTTCTTCCGATTTTACGTTCCGAGTTCAAATGTCTCCGAGGTAGATTTTGCCTTTCACCCTTTAGGGTTCGATAAAATAAATATCATTTGGACACTGAAGTTGATGTCATCGACTTAACCCCTCTCCGAAAATTGCTGGCTTTGTGCCAAAAATTGAAATCAATATTTTGAGCATGAAGTAAGGCGGGGAGCTAGCAGAGTCGTTATCGCGCCGGAAAAAATTGCTTAGTGACTTTCTTCCGATTTTACGTTCTGAGTTCAAATGCCGCCGAGGTCGACTTTGACTTTTGTCCTTCCGGTGTCGATAAAACAATAAGTACCAGTTTGAGTGTTTAAGATGGAGAAGAAACATTTAAAATTGAAGAAAGAATTTCAGGGAAGAGATAAAATTTAAGATGAAATGAAGATTTTGGTTGGAAAGGTAAATTTAAAACAGATGGAAAATTTTAATATAGAAAGATGAATTCATGATAGAGGGGGTAACATTTAAGATGGCGGACTTGAAATTTGAACGCAGAAGGTACTACTTTATTTATTGAAAACCGAAAGGATGAAAGTTAAAGTTAACTTCGCCTTGTGTCTCCAAGTAATCTTCAGGCTAGGAGACACTAGGCCTGTTTTGAAACCCGCCTAGTTAATATCTTCAGTGTATGAAACTATAAGTAGCTCATAACTATATACTGTGTTCATTAAACAATAGTTATCTCTCACCAGATGGAGTACTTTTTTTGTGGATCTTGCCTTAACGCAAGCATTTACTATATATATATATAT
>NC_068999.1:50286607-50287913 GCF_001194135.2 Octopus bimaculoides
TATATATATATGCTAATATATATGAATATGTGAGTATATATAATGTATATATATATGTGAATATATGTGTATATATATATTATATATATTATATACATGCATACGTACATACATACATGCACACACACATATATATACGCAATAACGGTGTATAATGCACTTGATGCTCTCTCATTCAACTTCCAGTCTACCGACCATCCAACCAACAAGCCAATCGGTCAGCCACCCAACCAGCCGACCAGCCACCCAACTACCCAGCTACATAGCCACCCAACCGACCGACCGACCGGCAACAAATATAATGCAATCAGCCGCATAGATTACTAGATTATTTATGTATCTGAAGTAATAAATAACCAAAGCTTTCAGCATAATAACAGACCTAATCATAAAGAGTCCGAAAGTGGATGCTTAAAAACCCCCCAAAAAACATTAATAAGAATTTCTATAATAGCACCGAGGCAAAAAAATAAAAATAAAAAATAAATTAAAAACAAGAATAAATAACGTGTTTATGTTGGTTATTTATATATTTATTTATTATGTTTTTTTTTTTTACCTAAACTTAATTGGTTTGTGTTTGGATAGAAATAGAGACAACGGCGGCTGTTTAATGAAAGGATAAGATATCTACGTTCCTGATACGAATGATATTTTCATCCTTCTTTTCAAACTGTGCAACTAAAACGAAATTTTAAAGCCATTTAGAACCACGTCATAAGTAATAGACGTCGTCCGGGATCATGACGACGATTATTCACCGTCTTTTATTTCTAAATGTTATCGAATGTTTTTATCTTTATCTTTTGTTTTCCACTTGTTTCAATCATCGAATTGCGGCCATGCTGGAGTACCACCTTGAAGGGTTTTAGTCGGGTAATTCAACCCCAGTATTTATTGTTTTTTTTTAAAGTCTTGTAATACTTCTATCGCCCCTGTTTTGCCGAACTGTTAAGTTACTGAGACGTAAACAAACCAACACCAGTTATTAAGTGGTGTAGGGCATACGAGCACAAACACAAAGACACGCATGTGAAGGTGAGTGGCTTAGTGGTTAGAGTAATGTATATATATATATAATACTCTATTGAAATCTATGTATATATACTTTTGTAGGTAATTTTGTTGTAGCTTAGGAGAGTCATAAAACGAACGTTCGTTGGCTCTCCGTCGCTTACGACGACGAGTGTTCCAGTTGATCCGATCAACGGAACAGCCTGCTCGTGAAATTAACGTGCAAGTGGCTGAGCACTCCACAGACACGTGTGTGTGTGTGTGTGTGTGTGTGTGTGTGTGTGTGTGTGTG
>NC_068999.1:50289151-50291434 GCF_001194135.2 Octopus bimaculoides
AGCAATGGCGTCAAGAATAGTAATAACGTCAGTAAAATTAATAGTTACTAATTATGATATTAATAATAATAATAATAATAATAATAATAATAATAATAATAATAATAATAATAATAATAATAATAATAACAACAATAATAATAATAATAATAATGATAATAATAATAATGATAATTAATTTCTTTTTTGGCTATATAATACTTGTATTGTGTGTCAAAGGTTACGCTGTTAATTGGTTCAACTGTGATGCGTGGCTGGTTTTTTGATATTTCATGCATAAATTCAAAATACGAGATTTCTTTTTTTCGCTTTCCTCAATTTTGCTTTTCAGGGGGTTGATGTGAGGGTTATGGTTTGGGGGTGGGGTGTATAGGGAAAATGTAATATAAAGACTGGTTTCAGATTTAAGAAAGACTTAGGAGATTACAGATGGATCGTCATCATCATCATCATCATCATCATCATCATCATCATTATACTCATCATTGTAACCACCGCCCTCTGCAGGTTGAATATTCTGCTCTTACCAAGCGATCAAAGTATATTTAGCTTCCTTTTTTAAAATCTCTTGTTGAAATGACGTCAACACACACACACACACACACACACACACACACACACACACACACACACACACACAGAGGCACGGATGTGTAGTAAGAAGCGTGTTTCCCAACGACATGGTTCCCGGTCCAGTCCCACCGCGTGTCTTCTACTATACCCTCGGGCCGACCAAAGCCTTGTGAGTGAATTTGGTAAGCGGAAACTGACAGAAGCCCGTTGTATATATATATAGTTCAAGACGGTTCCCCAGCATGGTCGCAGTCAAATGACTAACATGTGAAGGATACAAAAATAAAGGATATAAATACATACATACATACATACATAGGTATTGGTATCTAGAAGACTCACAGAGTGGCAAGTAACGTTAAGTAAGTGCTATGGACAGACCGTAAACTTTTGGTTCGATAGTGATACAAGTGAGGAGTCTAATGTGGGTCTTGTATTAGCATGTATATGTATATATACAAATTATAAATAAATAAATATATATATATATAAATTATAAATTATAACTGAGGGTATCTAAAAGATACCACCATGCTAGAGATGGCCTTCTTTAGCAGGGTGTAATCTCTTAGATACCCGCAATTATAATTTTAATAATAACTATTACTTATAAAACTTTCTTTCTCATGCTGGCCACTTGATATGATCATTATTTTAAATAACGGTCTTTTCCTTATTTATATAAAAATTTATATCTATATCTATATATATATATAAGCCATAATAAAACAAGTGATATCATTGCCATTAATGATACGTCAGATATTATTAATGGTAATGGTATGAATTGTTTCAAAATTTGGCATAAAGCTTGTAGTTTTAAGAAAGGAATATTCCAATGATCCTGGTACTTGACTGGTATGTCATTTTATTGACTCCAGAAGGATGAAAGGCCAAGTTTACTTCGGTGGGAATTGAACTCAGAATGTAAAGAACCAAGACAAATGAATCTTGGTGTTTTTTCCAATGATCTGACAACTCTACCAGCTCGTTGTCTTATTAATAATTGTTTCTAAGTTTGGAACAAGGCTGAAAATTTTGTGGTTTTTGGTTAGTCGATGGCATCGATCTCGAAAAGATAAAAGGGTAGAGTTGTCCTCGGTGTGATTCTAACTTATGATCGATATATCACTTTGGAACACAGCCGGCAATTTTATGGGTGCTGGTTAGTCGATCGTATCGATCTCGAAAAGATAGAAAGTAAAGCTGTCCTCGACGTGACCCGAACTCACACTCTATGTATGATCTGGTAGTGCTAAAACATTGCTTAAGCGACTATTTTGATGCTACTGATCTAAAAAGCACATTGTAATTAAAGATGGTTGTTTGCACCGGAAGTTTAGCCGCCCAGATCATTATCAGGGACAATAGAGTACAAGACAACTGAAAGGT
This sequence comes from Octopus bimaculoides, assembly GCF_001194135.2. Taxonomy (NCBI): domain Eukaryota; kingdom Metazoa; phylum Mollusca; class Cephalopoda; order Octopoda; family Octopodidae; genus Octopus; species Octopus bimaculoides. The sequence continues at coordinate 50,291,117 of NC_068999.1, forward strand.
AATTTCTGGTCGGTATCTCAATGTTCTCAGTGAACAAAAAGAATGACTTTACTTTCAAAAGGACTCGCAGTAATAGGAATGAAGAGCTTCTCGGTTTTACATGTACATAATTTCTATTATAGCGATAAATATATACAATCTCACCAACGCACGCTTATGACACTAGCGCTTATATATATATATATAAAGTAAGAGAGGGAGAAGAAACACGTCTTCCTCATTCAAACACGCTTTCTAATCTGTCGCTGGGCCGATAGCGGCAAATTATGTATATATACATAATTGCCTTTGTCTTTATATATATATATATATATATAT
>NC_068999.1:50291444-50293821 GCF_001194135.2 Octopus bimaculoides
AAGTATTCATACAAATCAAAGGTTATAGTTAAAAGAAAAACAACACGAAAATACGTTACAAGATTTAAAAAAATAATTGTTACATTAAGTGACTTTTATAAAATGTTACCGGTTTTGATGTAGGTATGTCTATCTTATCAAATATTAAAAATTCAAAGTTAAAAGTCAGGAAATAAGAAAAAAATTGGAAATTAAAAGTAGTTTGTTCTCATATTTTGTGTGTAGTTAAGAACATTCACCATTAGTCAATAAATAACGATCTATGGTTAAAATGGAAACAGCAAAGAAATATGAAAGATATTTTTACAATAACGATCTATAGTTTACTCTGTATGGGGGACTTAGCTCCGACTAGAGAACAGGCTAGGATAACTGCATCATCGTTTCAAAGATATCTGAAAGGGAGACGCACAAAGGTGATTGCTCATGTTGGAGATTAGAACTAAGCAATGGTTTAAAAAAGACGAGGAAGAAGTTACTATTGTTTTAATACAGTTTAAGAAGGCAGCGAACTGGCAAAATGCTTAGCGGCCTCCCTCCAAACTTCAGGCTTTGTGCAAATTGTAAAAAATGATTTTAATACAATTTAAGGTGGTGACTTGACAGGATTGTTAGCTTTGCGGCGTTTCATCCGCCTTTGTGTTTTGAGTTCAAATTCCGCTGAGGTTGAGTTTACCTTTTATCCTTTCGGGGTCGATAAAATAAGTACCAGTTGAACACTGAGGTCGATGGAATCGACTAGCTCCTTCCCCACAAATTGCTGACCTTGTGCTAAAAATTGAAACCGTTACTTTAAATACAATTTGTTGTATTATTATTGTCAGGTCTATAAGGGTGGCACAGATGGTAACCTGCTGAGCGGTAATTAATTTCGTTGATTAGTGTTCGAGTTCAGATCCTGACAGTCAGCTACGACATTGCATTTTATTCCACCATTGGTTTTCAGGCAATATTTACTACAGTCAGTTCAATAGACTACAGCTGCTCCAACACATTGTGTGTATGTATGTATGCGTGTATATATATATATATATATATATATATATATAATTGAAGAAATTGGAGTCAACATATACCATAACTTTATTTATATATATATATATGATAACGCCTTTACATCTTAAAAATAACTCTTTCTCCTATAGGTACAAGGCCTGAAAGTTTGTGGGAGAAGGTTACTCGGTTACATCAAACAGTGTCCAACTGGTATCTGTTCCATCGACCCCAAAAGGAAAAAAGGCAAAGTCGACCTTAGCGGCATTCGAATACAGAGCGCAAAGACGGACGAAATATCGATTTCAAATTTTGGCACAGGACCAATAAGTTCAGAGGAGGGTTTAAATAGATTTCATCGGCTCCCATTGCTGAACTGGTACTTATTTTGTTGTCTCCGAAAGGAGGAAAGGCGAAGTCGACCTCGCCGGGATTTGAACTCGGAATGTAAAGACGGAAGAAATATCACTTAGAATTTTGTTCGGCGTGCTAACGGTTCTGCCAGCATGCTGTCACCTGTTAGAACTAATAACCCTTTCACAAGGCCTCACATTTGGGGAATGGGATTAAGTCGATTACATCAACCCCAGCACGTAACTGGTACTTATTTAATCGACCCCGAAAAGGTGAAAGGCAAAGTCGACAACGGTAGAATTTGAACTCAGAAGACGAGTGAAAAACTGCTGAGCATTTTGCCCGGCGTGCTCACGATTCTTGTTTCTTTATTGCCCACCGTGGGGCCAAACATAGAGGGGACAAACAAGGACAGACAAAGGGATTAAGTCGATTACATCGACCCCAGTGCGTAATTGGTACTTATTTCATCGACCCCGAAAGGGTGAAAGGCAAAGTCGACCTCGGCGGAATTTGAACTCAGAACGTAACGGCAGACGAAATACCGCTAAGCATTTCGCCCGGTGTGCTAACGATTCTGCCAGCTCGCCGCCCTCTTGTTAGAACTAACGATGACATAAATGATTATTTTAGGATAATAATGATAATTAGTTAATAAATCAATGCAAAACTATACATGTGTCGGAGAAAGAGAGCGCAATTATATATAACTGCCTCAGCAATTTATCATCGTCCAGAAAAAACGGGAAGGAGAAGGATAGTCGACTTCTCAATAGGATTTTAATATGGAAGATAAGGGATCGTCACTAAAGAGCGCGAGGCATTTTGTTCGACACTCTATCGCTTCTATCAAAACAAATTCAAGAGATAATGATTTCCACAAGGGTGTAGCTAATTATATCTTCGACGTTAGTTTTTTATTAAGCAATCATTTTATCGATTCTTGGTTAACCCTTTACTCTTTTACTTGTTTCAGTTATTTGACTGCTGCCATGCTGGAGCACCGCCTTTAGTCGATCAAATTGACCCC
>NC_068999.1:50293831-50294612 GCF_001194135.2 Octopus bimaculoides
TTGGTCGGCCTGAAGCTTATAGTAGAAGACACTTGCCCAAGGTGCCACTTAGTGGGACTGAACCCAGAACCATGTGATTGGGAAGCAAGCTACTTACTATACAACCACTCTTGGTTGTAAAGAAAATTATGTTGACACCGGAGGGATATGAACTCGGATCCTGGAAGAAGGAATATAACTGAATACTGATAAGCATTTTGTCTGAGACTGTATCGTTTCTTGCCATCGAACATCATCGCTGGAATGGTTGGATGGCAGAAGACCGCATATTTCATGGAGAGAAGGAACAATAATATAATTGATTGATTTTTTACTGAATATCAGAAGAATCATAAGTTACAGGCGCGATTTGAACTCCGAACGTAAAGAGTCCGAAGAAATACTGCTAGGTAATTTCTGTTCGATGCTCTAACTCGAATTAAACTGCGGACCACTTTAATCACAGAAAGTTTTTTGAGGGCCGCTTGTATACTTTATGCACTGATAGACAGTTATCCGAATTACAGAATCAAGAATTTTTCATACTTTTCGTTTGTTTAAAATTATAGAATTGTAGGGTATTGCTTTATTGCCACTTATAAATTTTAAATTATCGTTGCAAAAACAGTAGTATCTTTCTTTTTTTTTACTTTTCATTACAATCTTTAGTTTTTGATAAATTTTTAAAAATGTTTGTTTAAGTAAATCCATTTCAAAAACTATCAAGCGGGCTACAAGATAAAAGTCTGTAGGCCGCATGCGTCCCGCGGGCGTCAGGTTGGTGAGCCCTGCTCTAATGATT
>NC_068999.1:50295501-50296703 GCF_001194135.2 Octopus bimaculoides
TATATATATATGTATATTTATATATATATATATATATGTATATATATATTCATACATACATATATATGCATACATACATACACACACACACACACACACACACATATATATATATATATATATATGTATGTATATATACATGCATATATATATATATGTATGTATATATACATGCATATATATATATATGTATGGATATATATATTTCATACATAACTACATATATGTGTGTGCATATGTGTGCATATGTGTGTGCATATGTGTGCGCATATATAAATATGTGTGTGTGTGTGTGTGTGTGTGTGTATGTACAGATAAATAAGTAAATAAAAATTGAACTTACCAAAGTTGTTTTAGTTTAGCACCAACCAAAATGAATACAACTGATAATATACGACTACGACAAAGTAGACGGAAGAAACGGGGAAGCCCAGCAAATATATTAATCAGTTTGTTAATTAATAAATAATAACTATAATAAGAATCATGAGTAAACGAGGAGCAACAGCAAAGAAGCTCTTAAAAGTTGTTGCAAGAAAACTAACTGATCTAGCGAACACCTGCTTCGCTTCCGTTGCTTATGATATATTCTACTCTGATGGCCAGCTTGAAAGGTGAGCGTGGTGTTTACACCTGTCTTGGGAACTTAATAAGAAATGCTACCTTGTGTTTGGACAAACATGCAAAAAACGTCATATGTGTTGCTTTAGTGTTTGACATTTTTACAGAGGCGTGACCAAGCGTGTGTTTTGATATGTTCGCTTGTCAACCTATGTGTCTGTGTTTGTTTGTGCGTTCGTGTGTATGTGTGTGTGTGTGTGTGATCGCGCGCGCGCGCAAGCGTGTGTGTGTGTGTGTTGTATTCTTTTCATTTGATTGTGATGTTTGTTATTCTTTTCTTTTGTCTTTGAAAGGTATCCGTGTGTATTTACCGACGTTATGCGTGTGAATCTCTCTTTCTTTCTCTCCCTTCCCCTCTCTCCTTCTCTCTCTCTCTCACACACACACACACACACACACACACACACACACACACACACACACACACACACTTTCTCACACTTTCTCTCTCTTTACTTTCTCTCATCCTTTCCTTTCTTATTTTACCGTCTATTTATCTCTCTTCATTCCATCTCTCTTCATTCCATCTCTCTTCATTCCATCTCTCTTCATTCCATCTCTCTCTCTCTCTCTCTCTCTCT
>NC_068999.1:50296864-50297826 GCF_001194135.2 Octopus bimaculoides
CACACACACACACACACACACACACACACACACACACACACACACACACACACTTTCTCACACTTTCTCTCTCTTTACTTTCTCTCATCCTTTCCTTTCTTATTTTACCGTCTATTTATCTCTCTTCATTCCATCTCTCTTCATTCCATCTCTCTTCATTCCATCTCTCTTCATTCCATCTCTCTTCATTCCATCTCTCTCTCTCTCTCTCTCTCTCTCACACACACACATACCCTCTATATCTTTCTCTACCACACCTCATCTCTCTCTCTCTCTCTCTCGCTCACACACACACACACTATCTCACTTTAACTTTATTTCTCCTTCCCCCCACCTTATAATACTCTATTTCGATCCCTCTCTACACACCATTCCATCTCTCTCTTTCTTGCACAGACTCTCTTTGTCCCACTCCACGTACTTTACTTTCTCTCTCTCTCTCTCTCTCTCTCTCTCTCTCTCTCTCTCTCTCACACTTACACACTTTCTCTCTCTAGATTCCCTTTCGCTTCCCTGCCTTATGTTACACTCTGTCACTTTCTTCAACTTTCACTCTTCACATCGTCCTCCCTTTCCATCTCACCCTCTCACTCTCTCTCTCTCTCTCTCTCTCTCTTAATCCTTCTCTCTTTCTCATTCTCTCTCTCTCTCTCAACCCTTCTCTCTTTCTTATTCTCTCTCTCTCTCTCTCTCCTCAGTCGCCTTCTCACACACAAACACACACACACACACGCATACAGGTACACACACGCAAACACACGTCTGTGTGTGTATAAGGCTTTATCTGTTTACGTATGCGGTTGTGTGTGTGAGAGTGTGTGTGTGAGAGTGTGTGTGTGTACATAAATGTATTTCAGTAAGTATTTATAATTGTTATTATGCGTATGTATAAGTGTGTATATATATATATATATATGTATATATATATATATATATATATATATATATATATATATATATAT
>NC_068999.1:50299475-50300650 GCF_001194135.2 Octopus bimaculoides
ATATATATATATATATATATATATATATATATACACACATACATATATTGATTCCACTTTTTGAACTAAGTTATATAGCACTGAACTATTTCTTCTGCACTCTAACAAGCTTTCTTTATGCTTGATGATGCAAAGAAAGAGAGAAAGAAGAGAGAGAGAGAGAGAGAGAGAGAGAGAGAGATAAAGAGGGGAGAGAAATTCAAAGAGTGAGAGAGGGAGGGAAAGAGAATGAGAGAGAGAGAAGGAGGGAGAGACAGAGAAAGTGTGAGAGAAAGAGAGAGTTATGTACAGATGTTTGTGAAACTATGTATGTGCAGGTAGGCGTGGGTGCGAAAGTGTACTTCCAGATGGTCTTTTATCTCTATCGGATTTTTGTGTACATGGACCTCGCTCTCCTTATACATACATACATACATACATACATACATACATACATATATATATATATACATACACACATCTTTGTATATGCACAGACACACACTCACATACAAATGTATATAATGTATAATATATATATATATGTATATGTATATGTGTATGTGTGTAAGTATACATATATATATGTATATATATTATTTGCTTGTGTATTTTAAAATCCATATATAGATGCTTGTGTGCATGTGGGAATGCGCGTTTGTGCGTTTGTGTGTGTGTGTGTGTGTTTGCATATAGGTTTGAGATTGTGCGTTTTTTTAATGAGTTAATAGGAATAAGTTGTGAGAAATTGTACGGACGATGGGAACGAAAGAAGCTAAAGCTATGACGAGGCCAACGATTAATGAAAACAATATAAATCTTTAAGGTGCCAAGGTGATGAGTAGCTTAATAAAACAACATTTATACATACATACACGCCTATGCATAAATATAAATATAATATGCACCCTTATACCTATACATATATATGTATATGCATACATATATACATACATATATATACATATTATTCTTTTACTCTTTTACTTGTTTCAGTCATTTGACTGCGGCCATGCTGGAGCACTGCCTTTAGTCGAACAAATCGACACCGGGACTTATTCATTGTAAGCCTAGTACTTATTCTATCGGTCACTTTTGCCGAACCGTTGAGTTACGGGGACATAAACACACCAGCATCGGTTGTCAAGCGATGTTGTGGAGACAGACACAGACACATAATCCTCACCCCCCCCCCC
>NC_068999.1:50300661-50302889 GCF_001194135.2 Octopus bimaculoides
CCCCACACACATATACGACGGGCTTTCAGATTCCGTCTGCCAAATCCACTGATAAATCTTTGGTCGGCCCGAGACTATAATAGAAGACACTTGCCCAAGGTGCCACGCAGTGGGACTGAACCCGGAGTATGTGGCTGGTAAAGGAAGCTATTTACCACACAGCTGTAGTAATGAGTTGCGACGTCAGTGGTGCCGAGAAGTTTTGGCCTTGGACAACATCGGTGGCGTGGAGAGAGAGGCTGGTATGTATGGGCGACTGCTAGTCTTCCATAAATAGCCTTACCTAGAGGCTAACTTAGTAGGTGCAATCCATTAGTCATTCATGACCGAAGGAAATCTTTACCTTTTTACCCTTTATAATCATGAGCAGGCAGAGATACTTTTTCACTCTTGATCCAGCAAAGGGTAACAAACAGGACAAAAAGCCCCCAAAATCTTAGAATGAAGCTTCTGACTGGTCAAATTAAACTCTAAATCTCCAATCAGGAATACAAAACATACATACATATGTAGCTATAGAGCCGCCTTAACAGCATTGTATCCCCCTGGGAAAATCAATGCATTAGTCCTTATATTTATTTATTGACAACAAGCCGCAACATACATAGGTCTGAATTGGGCCCCTAGACCTGTGAGATCCCTAGACCTGTGAGATCCCTAGACCCTGGATAGATACAAAAAAGCAAGCATACATACGTATATACAAAGATATGTATAACCGTATCCGAATGCATACATACCTGTATATGTATTATATATATAGAAATTCTAGTGAACAGTGAAGGGAGAAATGAATACAATTAGTGGTCACTCAAAAGCGAAAGTAATATCATGAGAATATTCGAGGCGTCCTTGAGAGTCCGAGTGAACAGCTGTTACATGTGAAAGAAACGTTTCTGGGAAAAACAGAAACTTAGAGAAGAAGGCTGAAAAATATTAGCAACAATGACGAGGAGAAATAATCACTCCAGAATCTGTCGTGGATACATCACATCTCAGGTGCAAGCATATGCCAACCGCATTTCAGCAACAGGGTGGAGGCGCAATGGCCCAGTGGTTAGGGCAGCGGACTCGCGGTCATAGGATCGCGGTTTCGATTCCCAGACCGGGCGTTGTGAGTGTTTATTGAGCAAAAACACCTAAAGCTCCACGAGGCTCCGGCAGAGGATGGCGGCGAACCCTGCTGTACTCTTTCGCCACAACTTTCTCTCACTCTTACTTCCTGTTTCTGTTGTGCCTGTAATTCAAAGGGTCAGCCTTGTCACACTCTGTGTCACGCTGAATCTCACCGAGGACTGCGTTAAGGGTACACGTGTCTGTGGAGTGCTCAGCCACTTGCACGTTAATTTCACGAGCAGGCTGTTCCGTTGTTCGGATCAACTGAAACCCTCGACGTCGTAAGCGACGGAGTGCCAACAACAGTAACAGGAGATAGCTTTTGAATATCTGATCAAAAGTTGAGATAAAGATGCCTCTAGGCAACTGTGCGTGGAAGATATCACCCACGTTGTCATTAACTATCCAAAAAAGTTTGCCTAGATCCTCAATAATTGTCTCTTGAGAACGCTCAGCTGCGACTGCCGCTGCTACTAATGAAACTACTACTGCTTTTAATACTAGTGTTGCTACGAAACTACTTCTGCAGGTAGTTAGCTGCTAAGATTGAGTGTGAGATTGTAAAGGAGAAATATAGAATAACAGGGAGGAATACTTAAGAAAAGTAAAGTAGTAGGGGGATAAGAAACTCGTTGGTGTTTGCTGGCCGGATTAAGGCATAGCCTAAATCTCGCAGGCGTCATACAGATAATTATCCCTAAAAAAACAAAAAAAAACTTATCATTATAATGAAGTTCGAAGGAAATGAATGAGGAGACGTGAGGCCCTCAGTCCCTCGAACCGTAAACGAAGAATTGAAGATTCCTTGAACATTCTTATTGAGTATGGATGGGGTTGTGAAACCCTGACTGCACTTCTCCAAAGGTGTTGCAGGATTCGACCCTAATTTCTTTCTTTGTTTCTTTCTTTGTTTCTTTCTTTCTTTCTTTCTTCGTTAAGTCTCCATGTGAAACCATGGTATGGATTTAGTTTCCTAGTTACCGCCACAAACACATCCACGCACATACACACAAATAAACACGGACGCACATACTCACACACACACACACATATATATGTATGTGTGTATGTATATATATATATATATATATATATATATATATATATATATG
>NC_068999.1:50302946-50305446 GCF_001194135.2 Octopus bimaculoides
TGTGTGTGTGTGTGTGTGTGTGTGTGTGTGTTTGTGTGGTATCGAAATATATTTGACATCACATCTTGACACTTAAAAAGTAATTTCCACAGATGTATTCCCCCCACCCCCTCACCTGTAGTTCGAAATTCTTGGCAAAATATTTCTCACTTTTTATTGTAATTAATGTTGTGTTATGTATTATAGACGTTGTGTACAAAATATTTATGAATATTTTACGTTTTGTCTTGCTGACCTTTTCACACACACACACGCACACACACGTACGCACACACACACACACACACGCACATACACACATTCGTATATATCGTGACCTCCATGGGGTTGAGGACTGCTACAGTATTGTAACCAAATCATAGAGACTCTGGAATTCGAATTGACTGATTGGGTAAAGAAGTAACACGAACATTAAAAATATTTGTTTGGAATATATATCTGTGTGTGTGTATACATACAAACATGCATACGCACATACAAATATACATACAAACAAACAAACACACATACATACATACATATGTCAATCCATCTATACTTCTATACATGCATACATACATACATACATACATACATACATACATGCATGCATACATACATACATACATACATACATACATATATACGTTCAGGCATATATAGATACTCATACATACATGTGCGCGCGCACATACACGCACATACATACGCACAAACCCAAACACACACATAAAGAACACAAATGAGTTAAGGTTCTCTACAGCCGTTTCAGATGCGATTTTTTATCGATAAAAAACTGGGAGACATTCATTTCTTCATAATATTTAGCAGGATTAGAAGTTTGAGTCTGAAAAATATATGTAGAATACACATTTAGTTTTTTTTCTTTACTTATTACGAAGTTTGAAAAATTAAAAAAAAAAGAAGCAAGAAGAAAGATTGACTGCAACTTCGAAGTTTCGGTTATGTAGCTTTCATAGGACGGTCTGACGAAGGCTACGGAACAGAAACTGTAAAGTAACTGTCAATCTTTAATATTTAACAATGCCTTCAAAAAGAATTCGAGCGCATATTTTTTCCAGCTAACTTCATTCCGTTGGTCTATAGGATAATAACACTTCATTGGTGTATGTGTGTGTATACGTGTTTTATGTATTTTCGAAAATATATATAAATATATATATATATATATGTGTGTGTGTGGTGGGGGGTAAGTTTACATATAAATCACGGTAAAATGTTTGAAGTTTGACATTGATAAAAATTGAAAAAAGTCTCTGAAATTTTAGTGGTGTGATACCAATACTCTGACATGGAACCGAGAATAAATTAATTTACTGCAAAGAAGACAATTCAAAAGGTTCGGGCCCTATTCTTCATTGCTGTGGGTTTTCAAGGGAGATATTTAGAACAATGGATGCAAAGCATTACGGTATTTCAGTGTCATTGATTCCGGTTCTGTGTTCAAATCACGCTTGACTCCTCCATATCATCGATTTCACCAAAGGGGACGAAATACAGAAGCCTTTCACCGGTCTTCCCTTTCACTCGTTTCAGTCATCAGACCGCGGTCAGTCTGGAGCAACGCCTTGAAAAGGTTTCAGTCGAATGAATCGAATCGACCATAGTATATTTTTATATAAGCCTTGATTCTTTTGCCGAACCGCTAAGTAACGGGGACGTGGGCACACTAACACCGGATGGCAAGCGGTGGTAGGGGGCAAACACAGACACAAAGACACACACACGTACATACACGCGCACACACACACACACACACACACACACACACACACACACACACACACACACACACACACACACACACGCACACACACACATGTATATATACGATAGGCATCTTTCAGTTTCCATCTACTAAATCTACTCACAAGGCTTTGGTCGGCCCAAGGCTATAGCCTTACGTAAATACATTCATACGTACGTACAAATACATACACACACATATGCATGTATACACACACACATAAAAGTTTGCCCGTAAATTACTTTACAACTTTAAAATCTCAGAAAAAAGAGGTCGACTTTGCCTTTCATCCTTTCGAGGTCGATAAATTAAGTACCAGTTACGCACTGGGGTCGATCTAATCGACTTAATCCCTTTGTCTGTCCTTGTTTGTCCCCTCTATGTTTAGCCCCTTGTGGGCAATAAAGTAATAAGAAACGTTAGTACGCCGGGCGAAATACTTTCATTTCTCTTTATGTTCTGAGTTCAAATCTCGCCGAGGTCGACTTTGCCTTTCATCCTTTCAGGGTCGATAAATTAAGTACCAGCTGCGAAACGGGGTCGATCTAATCGACTGGCTCCTCCTCAAAAATTTCGGGCCTTGTGCTTAGAGGAGAAAAGTTTATGGTTGGCTACTATAATACGTTATCAGCTCTCATATCACGCGCACACACGCACACACAGATGAACATACACTATCTTATTCAGTGATGATGAACTTGAAGATGGCTGCATTCGAACGGACTAAACGTTCTATGTAATTCTAACCAGCAT
>NC_068999.1:50308175-50318865 GCF_001194135.2 Octopus bimaculoides
TATATATATATATATATATATATATATATATATATTAGGTAATTACTCGCTTGTTCTATACGCTTATTTGTTAAAGTACACGTCACATGCTCTGAATAATGGATTCAAATCTTCTGCAAAGTTAAAATGTAAGGTCATCAAAGATTACTGTTTACCTGGCTGTTTCGTAGATACTGGTTTCTTAAAAGGATGATGAAAGTTTTGTTATATATCGTATTAATTTGTTACAGCTAAAAGTAATAAGCAAAAAATGACGACAGAATAAGAAAGAAAGACTTATACGATTAGCCATTTCGGATTAAATGTTCTATAGTTATTAACCAATTCAATAGGACGTTTACTACAAGACTGGTGAAGCACCTGGTAAATCGTTTCTCTCTTCATTCTAGCCATTTCTTGTTTGCTACTTCTACCTTTTACTAAAACTTTCGTCTCTTCTTTGTGTTTATATTTACTTCAATCGTTTACCTTTAGTCTATGCCAAATTTATTCTACAGATAAAGAAAAATTTCACCTTTACAAACACTGTTTTAAGAAGCCAGTATTGACGTATCATGGGGAAAAAAAAAACAGTCGCATTGACCAATGAAATAAGTATCATGTAATGTATTGGTGGTGCTGGTGATGGTGGTGGTGGTGTGTGTGTGTGGTCGATGTTAGAGATTGAAATCTCATTTAAGACAATGTTCCAGCAAGGCTGCAGTCCAATGAATGAATCTTGTAAGAATAACATAATAAAACAACAGTATTACTTACCTAACCGATTCTATTGAAATTCAAGAGTCTTTGGTTGACTACATAACATGCCTGAGATGAATAACTGAAGCGTTGTTGAAATAACAAAATGGCGTAATCATCGTAGAATAATCTTTTGGTAAAACTGACGTAAGAGAATGTCTCGCCATTTGCCATTCAATCTGTTTTTCTCCTGTCTTTTTCTTTTTTCGTTTTGTAATTTATTCTTCCTCTTTATTATATATATTTATATATAATATTTTATATATTTTTGTAATTAGTGTTAAAATTATTCCCTTCTTTTTTTACTGGGTTATATAATCCGAGATATTTTGTAGTTTGATCTTAATCTTAAAACAAGGATAACAACAGCTAGACAGTTCCTGCAAGAGAAGAATAAAACAGAAAATAAACAAAAGAGAAGTGAGAGAAAAAAAAATCATGTAAAAAACCAAAAATGTTTTGAAATTTTGACACAAGGCCAGCTATTTCGGGGGAGGGAGTAAGTCATTTACATCGACCCCAGTGCCCAACTGGTACTTAATTTATCGATCCCGATAGGATGAAAGGCAAAGTCAACATCGGCGGATTTGAACTCAGAACGTAAAGACGGACGAAATGCAGCTACGCATTTAGCCCGGCGTGCTAACGATTCTGCCAGCTCACCCCCTTACAAACAATAATAACAATCGTGTCTACTAAAGGCACAAGGCCTGAAATTTTGGGGGATGGGAGAAGTCGATCGTATTGACCCCAGTACTCCACCGGTACTTATTTTATCGCCCTCTGAAAGGATGAAAGGCAAAGTTAACCTTGACAGAATTTGAATTCAGAACTTAAAGACCAACGAAAGGCCGCTAAGCCCGGCGTGCTAACAATTCTACCAGCTCGCCGCCTTACAAATAATAGTAATAATAATAATAATAATAATAATAATAATAATAATAATGATCATGGAAATAAGAACAAAATGAACCAAAGTACAAGAGCCTCTACACTGTAGTTCGATCAATCTGCTATAAACAACAGCTAAATCAACCTAAAAATCACGCCCTATCATCTTTCAAATATGAAAAGGGATACACTAGATACTTAGATAGACTTAGCATGGAAAACGAAAGCAGACGGTGTTCGTGGTTGGAATGTCTTTGAGAATTATATACTGAACATAATCTGAGCAGCGTCTTTTGCCATAGATTCTTGCATATCTTTTATTTTTTGCCACTTAGTCATTGGACTGTTCCCATGCTGGGATACCTCCTCGAAGGGGTTATTCGAACAGCTTGACTCCAATACTTATATTTTAAAAAAAATTGGTACTTCTGCAATGGTCTTTTCTTTTTGCCGAGCGCTAATTAATTTACAGGAACGTAAACAAGTCAACATCAGTTGTCACGTGATGGAGGAACAACACAATTACAAAGCTAGACAGACAGACATACAGACACACAAAACAGACTTTCACACTATTTCCGTCTGCCAATTTCACTCGCAAGGCATTGGCCAGTCCGAGGCTATAGAAGAAGACACTTGCCCAAGGTACCATGCAGTGGAATTGAACCCGCAACCATGTGGTCGCATAGCGAGATTTTTGACCGCAAAGCCATGATAGACTTGCGAGGAGGCGACTAATAAAAAGCTCTCAGCATTGAGCACACTTGTTTAGTTCCGTACAAGCTTTCCTGTTCACTATCATCCCTTTCCTTACAGACATGTTCGGGTGAGTCATCTAAATCTCCTTGGCTTCTTACAAAACTAAAAGGAAAAAAAAGGCACACATTTCTTCTTGGTTAAATTAAAAGAAAATATTAAGAGTGATATTCAAAGGTACTGACAGTTTTCAGCTGATGTCATTCATTGTTTAATTGAGAACGTAAATCAATTAAGTGGCCAGACATTGTTATTGTAAATCATGTTAAAATTTTTGTTCTTGCCGACTCCAAAGCATGGGGTCACTGTTGTCAAAGCGAAAGTTATTTGGCTGAAGATTCATGTGTCATAAATTCTATCGCAGCTATTGTTAGAGAATGCTGATGGCCAATTGGAAGAACGATACCTAAAGAGCTTTTCTGACCAAAATCTAAATAACCAAGGCAGAATAAAAACTGTTTGTATTAGTATATTTATTAACTATTTCGTTGGCACAGTGTGTGTGTGTATGCACATGTGTGTGCGTGGATATGTGTATTTGTGTATTTGTGTGTGCGTGTGTGAATTAGAATGTGTGTGAGATTGCTGTAATCAACATTCCGGATTGTGAGGTCCTTATGCACAATGTTTTACACGCTATAAATAGGATAGCCACAGCTATAATACTTTTAATCGCTCGTGTACTCAATCAGGGATTGGCCTGGAGCTCAAAAACAACAACAACTCGCTAAAAGCTTGGAGGAATTCCTCGTTGAGAACGAAGACTCTTGGTCACGTCACAACATATCGCCTGGCGGTTTATATAAGATATATATGAAGGCGCGTGGATTGGTGGTTAGAATATTTGGCTCACGGTCTTTAGGCCGTGAGTTCGATTCCCGGCAGTGCGTTGTGTTCTTGAGCAAGACACTTTATTTCAGCAGCAGCAACAACACCAACAACAATTACTGTAGCAGCAGCAATAGCAGCAGCAACAACAGAAATACCATCAATCATCAACCGAAAGGGTATCCTTGTCCCCAAAACTTAAATAAACAAGACGGATCAAAATAAAAGTTTTTATTCGTGTATTTGCTAATTGTAACACGTCGTTAGTAATTCACTGCTGTATGGGATCATGACATTCGGCTGGTAGTAAATAACGTTCGTTCGTCGCTTTGAATCTTTTTTTTTTTAATATTTTCGTTCCGAAATAGCACCGTGCTCTCTCTATCTCTCTATTTCTCTCTCTCTCTCTCTTTCTCTCTCTCTCTCTTTCTCTCTTTCTCTCTCTCTCTCTCTCTCTCTCACACACACATGCACACCATCACCATCCCCACCACCACCACCACCGCTATTAGCTTTCCCCGCTTTATCTTCTACTTTCAACAGCAGCGCATTATCGTCATCAATGCCGTCAATACCACTACGAGTCAACGAAGGTACTTCCATGTATATATATATATGTATGTATGTATTTGTTATTTGTGTCTGTGTCTGATCCCCCCACCATCGCTTGACAACCGATGTTGGTGAGTTTACGTCCCCGTCACTTAGCGGTTCGGCAAAAAAGACCGGTAGAATAAGTACAAGGCTTACAAAGAATAAGTCCTGAGATCGATTTGTTCGATTAAAAGTTGGTGCTCCAGTATGACCGCAGTCAAATGACTGAAACAAGTAAAAGAATATATATTCTTTTATTCTTTTATTCTTTTACTCGTTTACTTGTTTCAGTCATTTGACTGCGGCCATGCTGGAGCACCGCATTTAGTCGAGCAAATCGACCCCAGGACTTATTCTTAGTAAACCTAGTATTTATTCTATTAGTATCTTTTGCCTAACCGCTAAGTTACGGGGACGTAAACACACCAGCATCGGTTGTCAAGCGATGTTAGTGGGGGTGACAGAGACACATAAACACATACACATACATACATACATACATACTTACATGCATATACATATACATACATGTATATATATATATATATAAAATCCACGCACAACGCTTTGGTCGGCCCGGGGCTACAGTAGAAGATGTCCAAGGTACCACGCAGTGGTACTGAACCCGGAACCATGTGATTGGTAAGCAAGCTATTTACCACACAGCCACTCCTGCGCCTATTCTTAAATATTAATGTAAAAATTCAGACTGTACAGTAATGGTATTAACTACCACACACCACTAGAGTATGACTCACACACTAACATCTATATCCATACACAAACACCCATATGCGCCCCTCTCCAGCACACACATTCACGCGTTTTCTTAATCGAAAATGATCACAAACAGAGGAAGAAGATTGCATTATAGTCTTTCGACCAATTATATATAGCATCCGGGTTGTCCTCAAACCATACCGTGGAACTATTAGAGCGTTGAGCAAGGTGGCTTCTCAGTATCCGCTTCGCTCATTTACGCTCTAACGACGATGTTTGTGGTGTCCCATGTGCTAAGCTGTATCGACCCAAGGTGGAGGCTTTTCTCTTGCATAACGACGTTAGCGTCGTAAACAAGCGTATTGCAAGTTTTCATTTGATAAAAGTTCAGTTTTTAGAGTCATTTTCAGCAAATTGCATATAAAGGGATGCACTGAATAAAATGTTGTACATGTTACCAAATCCATTCACAAGATTTTGGTCGGCCTGAGGCTAAGTAGAAGACATTTGTCCAAGGTGTCACGTGATAGGACTGAACACTGAACAATGTGGTTGACTAAAAAAAAACAAAAAACAAAAACAAAAGACTGCCTTTATTAAAAATAACTGCTTAATTAGCCTATATGTGCTTATAAGACGACGAGCTGGCAGAATCGTTAGCTTGGCGACATTTCGTCCCTCTTTGCGTTCTGAGATCAAATCCCGTCGAGGTCGACTTTGTCTTTCTGGCGTCGATAAAGTGAGTACTGAAATAATGTAATTGCACACGCACATATCACTCTCTCTCTCTCTCTCTCTCTCTCTATATATATATATATATATATATATATATATTATATATATATATATATATATATATATATATATATATATATGATTCACACCGACATTAGTATATTTTATTGATACATACCAGACACTCATACATCAGCATCACAGTATTTACGCTCATATAAGTATCAGCGTGCATATGCATGTGTGTGTGTGTGTGTGTGTGTATGTGTATGTGAGTGTGCTCGCATGTATGCCAGTATGTATGTATGAAGGCATCTACACACGTGTATTTACATGTAACTAAATCTAAAGCACTTGACAGATTTTTCATTAGTGCGTTTGTTAAGACTCAAGGAAAATATAGCTTAATTTCATTTTAAGTTTCTTACCGACGCCTTAATCGTATTTTTCTAGACTAGCGACAGAGACATGTGTATTATTAGACACAATTAATGTGGCGATCTATGCTTAGAGGTATTTCGTTCGTCTTTATGTTCTGAGTTCAAAATCTGCCGAGGTCGACGTTGCCTTTCATCCTTTAGGGATCGATAGAATAAGTACCACGCAAGCACTTGATGTAGGGTCCATAACACAATGCCTGAAAATGCACTTGCAGTAGTACAGTAATTAAATCCATTTTCGATATGAAGAGAACATGAAACCCCTTCCGAAATATACTCAATATTTTGGGGCAAAGATCTCTTTTAAAAGTATGAAGAAATTAGGAGGACGTATGGCTTCGTTGCTGTGCGAGGAAGCTCGACACACCAATCGAATACAAACTTGAACTTAATAAATTTTGTATATACAACACTAAACATAAACATATGCAAGAATGACTTCTACCTCAATCGCAACGACGAAGCAATATACAAAACATGAGCTTTAACAGATCGCCCACGATCATACAGCACAGCGCACACAATATTAGCGAACGTACAGTCAACCTATCAGTACAGAGAAACATTTGACACCACAATAGAATCTTAGCAAGAAATCATTAGCGTCTAGCTGAAATACATGAAACACTTCATACTAAGTAATACTAAACGTGGAAAAGGCAAAATAGTTATATGGTTTAATGCTTCCT
Organism: Octopus bimaculoides; assembly: GCF_001194135.2. NCBI lineage: Eukaryota > Metazoa > Mollusca > Cephalopoda > Octopoda > Octopodidae > Octopus > Octopus bimaculoides. The sequence continues at coordinate 50,314,567 of NC_068999.1, forward strand.
GTAGTTAAAAAATGTTTCTACACATACTGTTACAACCTTTCTTAAACTGATTAGTACACAGTTCTCGCTCCACAATGCACACATGCATGAAATTTGCTGCAAACATTCTGTTTAGGCCAGCTATACTTATATGAATAACAGAAGGTTATAGATTTTTAACCGAAGCAAAATTTTAGCACAGCACAAAGAATCCAGTACTTATGCAATTTCAACGACATGATTAGGTGTCTTTTCTACTGAAAATAAGCATTAAAAGAAATAGTATACAAGCAGACAAAGAATCAGCATTCTGTACAGTAAAAAAAAAATGTACACTGTGTTAACTGTACCTACTTTTAAAGTTGGATTATCAGACTAACCCATTCTTTTATGTTTATAAACATGTGTAATGTCATGTTTTTCGAAATATAATTGGTTTCTGAAAGGCAAAGGAAAAAGTGAACCCACAGTAAATCGCCTGCATGCATTAACCACAGTAGACACTGTCAGTTATTTGCTAAAAAAAAGTGAAAAAGCCAAGAATTTGATGCTGTAATGTGGCAGGACTTCAGCAGACCATTGAAGTATCAAAGCATTCGATGTTTAAAATCAAGTTGAAATTTCAATAGATGTTGACTCTGACTAATAAGTCGAAGTCCTTTTAGATGATGTATTTTTATGGGATCTACTTGATACAAGTAGTTTCAAAAACCCCACTTTGTAAACCGAGTAGAGATTTAAGTCAAACGACAAAATTTTGTTAGGAAATCAAGTGCAGTTGTCTGCCCTTAAGAAAATTATGTTCTTTTTCAGTTTTGAATTTTCACCCCGTAAGCATGATTCACATAATTTGCATCCACTAAAAATACAGTGAGGTCTCCAAGCCATTTTGAATTCATGCATGTTTCTCAACATGGACCAACGTGACCGTCTGATTGAGCATCAAAAGATATAGTAAACATTCGTGAAACTTAAAACGGCAGACGACGACAGCAGAGGCGATGACGTCAACGGTGACGTCAGTAGCAATGCTGTGGTGATGGCAGCGGCAGCGGTAAAGATGATGATGATGATGATGGGGATGATGAAAATAAAACAAAGTCTTAGAGAAACAGAAATCAACTTCTGTCTATATATATAATAAAAATAAAGTTCAACAGTTTCTGTGGCATTAAACTGGAAATGTTAACCATAACGTTTTCATGGCGTGAAAAGGTTTTTAGAAATCGATTTTCTTTCTTCCACAATCTGTGTATCTCTTTGACAGATTACGCTCAAGTAATTGAAGCTTTATTGACGACACCTACTTCTTGCTTCTTGACCGTAGAAATCTGGCAACTGGCTAAATTTCAGAGTCGTGCTTGACCAAGTTGTAATTAGGACGTCACGTGGTGGAATGGAATAAACAGAAGCCAACGGAACTACATTCTTTATCTTTTATCTTTTTTATCTTTTACTCGTTTTAGTCATTGGACTACGGGTTCTGATAATAAAATATAAAAAAAATCGATACCAGGGTTTCTTTTATATGCATGTATAGTTACATGAGTTTACTCGAAGCAGCTTTGGAGCGAAATCTCGAAACGTCAATGAACCCAAGAACCTTATAGTCCCAGACTAAATACAAAATGGTGAAGATGCGTGGCTTAGTGGTTAGGGTACTTGGCTTAGTGGTTAGTCGTGAGTTCAATTCCCTGTGATGTGTTGTGTTCTTCAGCAAGACACTTTATTTCACGTTGCTCCAGTCAACTCAGCTGGCAAAACTGAGTAGTACCTGTAATTCAAAGGGGCCAGCCTTGTCACATTCTGTGTTACGCTGAATCTCCCTGAGAACTACGTTAAGGGTACACGTGTCTGTGGAGTGCTCAGCCACTTGCACGTTAATTTCATAGCTGGCTGTTTCGTTGATCGGATCAATTGAAACCCTCGTCGTCGGAGTGCCAAGTACAAAATGCTAATTAAGAAATATGAATTTTGGAAAACCTTCAAGAATAATAAACTCCACTCTCCCACAAAGCTGATACAGTTATATCTTCTACAGAGCTTGTATCTATGTGTGCTTACCAGTGTGTATGTGTGTGTGTGTATTTATGTTTAAAATACAATGAAAATGCTTAAAGTTGATGGAAGGAAATTTTGAGCCTCAATAGTTTGATATAAGTTTCCTATGACATAATTTTCACAGAGTATAGAACACTTTAATGCATTCTGTTACAAAATAAAGAAAACAGCATACATACATACACACACATACGTATATATAAGTGTATAAACACACACAAATATGTATATTATGTATGTTTATATATATATATATATATATATATATATATATATATATATAAAATATATGTTTATATATATATTATGTATGTGATTGTGTTTGTATGTTTGTATGTATGTATATACGTATGTATGTTCAAGGTTAAATGAAAACTTGGAAGCAAACAAAACATTCGAGCTATATTCTCATGACTAATTATAAAACAAAAGATTAATTTTCATTTAAATGAACCTCGTTATTGTTTAAAACGGGTGTATAAGACTAGATTCCCACTCTATACAGAAGTGCCAGATTTGTATTTCCGTTTATGTATGCGTGTATTTGTGTGCGTGCGCGTATATATATATATATATATATATATATATATGCGCAAAATATAAAATATAAAAAAGACCCAGCAAGAACAACAAAAGTCAGTAGGACGTACACTGAACTTTTATTGTTTTGCCACTTTTTTATTGTTGATTTGCCTATTAATGAGCCTATTAATTTGCCTATTAATGAGCGCTCACACGGATCTTCTACGCCCTTCCGATGGTGATGTTAAGTACTTAATTCTCGGATTAAACTTACATTGAGTGCATGTGTAAGACTCAACAGTATATATGTTTTAGAGCCATTTATATATATAAACTTACTTAGAAATGGATGTGTGGCGTTCAATCATATAATATTATAAATAATATATATATAGATATATATCCATATATACGTATATGTACATAAGTACATATATATGTATATACATACGCATATATGGGTACAGGACGTCATAAAACGTAAACAACATGAAATACGAAAACATAGAATACGAACTTTTTTGCGAACAACGAAAGAAACAAATGGAATAAAAAGACAAGTAACATAAAGAACGACCCTTCATCAGTTGTCGTTTGCTTATCTACTTCTTGTCTGTCTCTTCTATCTTTTCTCCTGTCAAAGCTTGTTCCTCCAGCGTTCACCACCTCACCTCTTGTCGTAATTGCTCGAAATGTGGAGTAGATAAACAGCCGACAACTAATGAAGGGTCGTTCTTTATGTTACTTGCCTTGTTTTCCATTTGTTTCTTTCGTTGTTTGCAAAAAAATACCGCTAAGCATTTCGCCCGGTGTGCCCACAAGAAGCTAAACATAGAGGGGACAAACAAGGACAGACAAATGGATTAAGTCAACTACATCGATCCCAGTACGTAACTGGTACTTAATTTATCGACCCCGAAAGGATGAAAGGCAAAGTCAACCTCGGCGGCATTTGAACTCAGAACGTAAAGACAGACGAAATACTGCAAAGCACTTCGCCCGGCACGCTAACGGTTCTGCCAGCTCGCCATCTTTTTGTCCTCGCGTATTGATCAATATTCTTTACTTAGATGAAGCGGCAAGCTAGTAGAGTCGTTAGCACGCCGTACAAAATGCTCTACGTTCTGAGTTCAAATTCCACCGCGGTTGACTTTGCCTTTCATCCCTGTCGGGGGTCGATAAAATAAGTACCAATTGAGCACTGGGACCGATGTATTCGATTTGGCCCCCTCTCCCAAAACTACTGGCCTTGTGCTAAAATTTGATACCAATATACTTTAATTGGTTGAATGTCCCGCCATCCAGTTATCTCATCGCTCAATCCCTCTCTCTTTTTTTCTCTCTCTCTTACTCCTTTCTTACCTTTCACACCCCACTTTGTTTCTCTTGTTATTTTTGTTGTTTCGTGACGTAAACGAAATCAAGGTTAGGGGAAACTTTTATATGTCATTACCCTATTATGTAATGACATAAAGGTGCCAGTGCAAAAATAAGAACCCGTGCTGCATATATGAACACACACACACACACACACACACACACACACAGACACACCTATAATCCACACACACACACACACACACACAGACACACTTATAATCCAACCAATTTAAGCACCTGTTTCAATGCCAAATAACCGCCCATAGAGCCTGTTAATCAAGTAATATGGTCCTGTGAGAATTAATGAATTAAAACAATGAATTAAAAACAAAACACTCTCGCCCATCTTTTTCTCAC
>NC_068999.1:50319096-50320164 GCF_001194135.2 Octopus bimaculoides
TATATATATATATATATATATATATATATATATATATATATATATATATGTGTGTGTGTATGTATGTATGTATGTATGTATATACTAATTATGTTTGTATACATCATATATATTGCATATACATAAATATATGTATCGTATATGTTTGTATACGTACATGCATGCAGGCACACACACATATACACACTATATATATATATATATGTGTGTGTGTGTGTGTGTTTGTGTGTGTATTAAAACAATTATACATTAATGTGATGAGTTACTTCATAAATATGTAGAGTACAAATTTATTATTCATATATATATAATGAAGAAATTATATAAAATGTATAACTAGATGATGAGTAAAGCACCGGTACGGTTTCGATTACCTGTTGTTATCCGTAGATTTATTGCAGGAACTTCGTAGTGGTGGTTGAATTCACAGTATTAATAAAATAGATGGATGAAATGAGTAAAATTTTATTTAGTACGACGCATGTTTCGACCCGTTCTTGGTCTCTTCGGGTACATAAAATAAAATAAAAAAAATAATAAAAAGTTTAACTAGAGATTTTCTGATTCGGTTTTACGTACCGCTATACACAAATTCATATTAATATATACATATACCTATAAAAAACGCAAAAAACACCTATAAAAAACGCAGCGATGGCTCATTACGTCATCTTCTCTAAACTAGAATGTATAATTTTCAGGTTCATATTTTAATTTTTCGCGTTTCAGTTTTTTTCTGTTTTTTTTTACTCATTTCCAAAGTTGATGGACATATAGAGGTACGTAAAACCGAATCAGAAAATCTCTAGTGAGACTTTTTATTTATTTATGTACCCGAAGAGACACCCAAAACGGGTCGAAAATGTGTCGCACTAAATAAAATCTTTACCTCATTCCATGTATTTTATTAAGACTGTTATATATATATATATATATATATATATTCATCTACATTCAATACTTTATTTCATGGTGCCATCCATTTTTATTTTATTTTATTTTATATTATATATTGTATATTATATTATATATTGTATATTCCATATTCTATACCCCACATTGGTTCTG
>NC_068999.1:50322650-50324570 GCF_001194135.2 Octopus bimaculoides
TATATATATATATATATATATATATATTATTCTTTTATTCTTCCACTTGTTTCAGTGATTTGACTGCGGCCATTCCGGAGCACCGCCTTTAGTCCAACAAATCGACTCCAGGACTTATTCTTTGTAAACCTAGTACTTATTTTATCGGTTTCTTTTCTCGAACCGCTTCGTTATGGGGACGTAAAAACACCAACATCGGTTGTCAAGCGATGGTGGTGGTGGGGACAAAAACAGACATATATATGCATATATTCGACGGGCTTCTTTCAGTTTCCGTTTATCAAATCCACTCACAAGGCTTCGGTTGGCCGCAAGCTATAGTAGAAGACACTTGCCCAAGGTGCCACGCAGTGGGATTGAACCCGGAACCATGTGGTTGGGAAGCAGGCGTCTTACCACACAGCCACTCCTGCGCCTATAAGCCACTCCTGCGACACATGTATATATACATATATAGTTATACATATACGCATATATCCGTATACATAAACACTCACCCACGCGCACTCACGCACGCATGCACGCACACACACACACACATATTCCTATTTCGTTTCTATCAAATGGAATGTGTGTGGCATACACTGTAGGTACAGATGCCTTCTGTTTGTTTATCACTCCATCTTTTGACTCAAACACTGTCAATGAATAATGCACGTACTTATACGTCGTTTTTCATCCAATTAAAACTAATTTAGTGTCAATGTGTCAATAGTAAAAAAAAAGAAAAAAAGTAAAAGAAAAAAGTCTTTCGTCATATTTAGAACGTTTAAAGCGTAACAATTTCGGCGATGGTGGTTGCATTGCGCTGAAGTGCTTTTCACTGGACCCCTGTCTGTCTGCCTGTCTCACTCTGTGTGTGTGCGCACATGCGTGTTAGAGTTGATGGGTGAGTGTGTCACACACACACACACACACACGCATATATATATATATATATAGTTCAAAAACACAATAACAAAAAAACAAAAAAACAACAAAGTGAGGACGTGATATGGATAGTATTATTGGACGCTCAGGAAAGGAAAGAGAGAGTGTATGACGTTTCGGGCGTAATATATATACATATATATATATATACGTATGTATGTAACTATGTTTGTGTGTGTTTATGTATATGTGCTTATATGTATGCATGTACGTACGTTCGTACTTACGTATGGATGCATGCTTGTTTTTATGCATGTATCTATGTTATTAATCGGTTTTATTTCAAGACTTCTTGTCAAAATAGAAAGATCCGGTTTCTAATCTAGATTCAAGGCTCCTTCACTGAAATTCAAACATCAACAACAGCATATTTTTGTATGTACGTATGTATGTATGTATGTATGTATGTATGTATGTATGTATGTATGTATGTATACGTACAGATTTGTATGTTTTCTCGTGCATATACTTGTATATGTATGTATCTATCTATCTATCTATCTATCTATCTATCTATCTATCTATCTATCTGTCTGTCCATCCATCTAGCCATCCATCCATCTACCCATCCATCCATCCATCCATCCATCCGTCTGTTTGTCCGTCCGTCCGTCCGTCCGTCTGTCTGTATATCTATATTCAATAACGAATTAGAAGTACCGCTAGTGTTGTAAACATTATCGGTCCACACATATGTGTTATGCCTGTTCGCCGGTTCGCTGCGGGATAGCGCTCGAAGAATGATGCTCTCATTATGATGGGTGTTAAAACACCTGAAAGTCACAGACAGACGAGACAACTCGCTCCCGATCCCATTCAGGAGTGAAGGATACCGCTATTTCGCTATTTTTATGCCTTATCATCATCCCGTACCTGAATTGTTAATTTCGGGTGGTCATCATTTTGCCAAATTTATTATATATATATATATATATATATATATATATTTTTATATTTCGGGTGGTCATCTTTTTGCCAAATTTATTATAT
>NC_068999.1:50325323-50326649 GCF_001194135.2 Octopus bimaculoides
ATATGTACCCGTACATACACACTCGCGTGGCATTCATCTTATAAAAACAAAAAAACAAAAAGAAAAATCAGGTGACCTCATTTCTGTTCGATAGATATTTGGTGTGAATTTAGTTATACTTTAAAACAAAAGCTAATCCCACATAATTTTTGTTTTAAAATATTTATAGAATATAACAGTGAAAAAATGTTATAAATGAAATAAAATAAATAAAAAAAACCTGAGTAAAGTACTCAAATTTCTTTGACCTTCAAGGTTAAATTGCTAATCTTTGAATGCTTAATGAATCATTTCAACAATTGTGTGGAAACAGGATTGCAATTAAATCAAGTTTGTCAGGAAAAATGTCAAATCGCCCATTCATTCCTTTATTGTGATGTTATCAATGCCAGGTGTGGTTAATAAAAGCCCAAAGTACTACTGTCAAGTCATCCCATAAGTTCTGACCGAATTTTGAATAAAGAAAATAAGTGATCAAATGTTATATTAATCGAAATTTAATCATCAATGTACTTTCCCTGATTATCTATGACTTCCTTCCATCTATTTACAAGCTTTTTAATCCCATCAATGTAAAACTCATTTGGTCTCAAAGCGAAAAGCTCTGAAATGTCAGTTTCGACCTCCTCCTGGCTTGCGAAAGTTATGTCCTCCAAATGATTCTGTAAACTACGAAACAAATGGTGGTCTGAAGGAGCAAGGTCGGGAGAATAAGGCGGATGAGGAATTTTTTCTCAACCAAGCTCTTCGATCTTCTGTGATGTGATCTTTGCAGTGTTGGGTCGCGCATTGTTATGATGAAACATCACTCCTTTTTGATTAACTAAAGCAGGTCGTTTTTTCCTTTAAAGCTTGGTTCAAACGCTCTAATTGCTGACAGTAGACTTGAGCATTGATTGTTACATTATGTGGTAACAATTCAAAGTGAATTACTCCTTTGCAATCTCCACTTCTGAATTTTGCAAACCATCTTCTGCAAGTTCTTTCATTCAAGCATTCTTTCCCATAAACTGAGTCTATGTTTCGAGTCGCTTCAGCTGCAGAGTTTCCTTTTTTGTACTCTTAAAGCATTATGTGCCTTAAATGGTCTTTGGATACTTCCATGTTAGAAAGGGTTTTAATCAAAGAAATTTTAATTCTATTATTCTGTAAAATAATATTTAATTAGTTTAAATATACACAAATGCATAAAATAATTTAAAACTCCATTAGACATTCTAAAATACTATTAAATTTCATTCAATTTTAAAAAAGGTAAAATCGGACAGAACTTATGGGATGACCTGATAATTGTTGAAGGAAGCAGGGAGCTGGCAGAATCGTCAG
>NC_068999.1:50327532-50328260 GCF_001194135.2 Octopus bimaculoides
TATATATATATATATATATATATATATATATATATGTATATATATATATATATATATATACACACACTTATATATACGCACATACACATATCCACAGAGATACTCACGACACATACACACATACACACATATCCATGCCCATACACACACGCGCCGGCGTGCACACACGCATACACATATATATAGTAAGATTCCTTCTAGTTGACCTACTTGACCGGGTGTCGGCTATAGTTTAATCGGATTAATCGATAGCCGATTAATGTAGACACAGCATACCAAGCTGCAAATACAAGCCAACTATGCGGTGTTACCAGTTTATCCTTCCCCTTTGTTTCCTTAAATAGATCACGGGTACTCTATAATTAAGTCAAGTTTCATCAGCACATAGTGATGAGCTGAGAGAAAATCCTCTCGTAAGGTTTAGCCTGATGAGACAGACGATCCATGGTTTCCATCCTCCGCGCTCGTCGGGAGGATATACTTCTGTAGCGGCATATATTACTGACGTTCCGCTAAGTTAGCTTTTACTATTGTTTAACCCCAGATTAGATGTGAGCCAACAAACTTATTGATCAAAGGTTTTCTAGATGCCAAAACCCAATGTATATATACATACATAAATACATACATATATACTGGGCCATTGCGCCTCCACACACACACACACACACACACACACACACACACATATATATATATATATATATATATATATATATATATATATA
>NC_068999.1:50330910-50334087 GCF_001194135.2 Octopus bimaculoides
ATACTTATATATATATATATATATATGTGTGTGTGTGTGTGTGTGTGTGTGTGTGTGTGTGTGTGTGTGTGTAAAACTGAACATAAATGGCAGTATTAGACTAAAGAACACTTACTTATGGAAGCTGATGCTGCATTGTCTTGTTCTAAATTTCAAGTTCAATGTCAGAGTTTTAAGTGTAGATCACATTTTGAAAAAAATGCATTTTCTTTTAAAATCAGGATATTTGCGTAGATCTGGAAACTAATTTAAAATTTTGAAAGTTTATCGTGCATGTGTTACATTTTTTTCTTTTCATTAAGAGTCTTTAAATTTTGATCTTAGCTCTCAGATCCCTAATGACAATAACTTTTGAAGACACCTCGGGGGTCGACAGACCACGGGTTGACGATGATGGCTGTTATAATGCATTAATTAACTAGATGCATATAATCCTTTAAATATCTCTGTCATATGGTAATTTACATTAAGTTATTGTTTTTGTCTTGAAGCTTAATATTTTTCTTTAATACGGATATTTAGAGAATGTTATTAACACGCTGAATTATGCCGCGGGCGTATAATTCATGATCCCTGTAACTAGTACTCGTGCAGCCTACTAGAAATCTTAATAATAACTCTCTTGACGGTGATATTTAAAGTTACATAAGGGAATATATTATTAAATACATAATGTCTTAAATAAAATAGACGCGACGGATATGGCAAGTACCCTTTTGTTTGTAGATTACTCCGAATGGGGCAAACATATTTCACAGATAAATAATGGTCTCAAATTTTGGCACAAGGACAGCAATTTTAGGAGAGGGGTTAGTTGATTACATCGACCTCGGTGTTCTACTACTACTTATTTTATCGACCCGAAAAGATGAAAGGCAAAGTCGACCTCGGAACGTAAGGGCGGACGAAATACCACTAAGTATTTTGTCTGGCATGGTAACGATTCTACCTGCTCGCCGTCTTTTTATAGTTAAATAATAACAATAACATACATACACATATATATTTGATTCGACGAGGTGAGTTTTGTCTCCTTTGGTGGTCGATAAAAATGAGGAATTGGTTTCGAGAGTCGAGCAAAATGCATTCTGGGTTACTTATACGGCTTTTTGCGTTCTCATAGTAACGCTAGCAATGACACAGGTACCAGGCTGAATTGGACCGTATCGATGGTGATTTCTTCCTTTGGATAGACATTGGTAGCATGGAGAGAGAAGACTGATATGCATGGGCAGCTGCTAGTCTTTCTCAAAAATATCTTGCTGAGGGCTGCACAAACTTGTGCTTTTGACTGGTGATCCGAGACCAACGGGCCCTCCGTTATGTCTCCGATATGCAGGAAAACTGGAAGCACATTAACCAACGTCCTTCGCTCTCTATGATAGTAGGAGTGGTTGTTATGCAAATATTTCTGACGTTGAACATATCTTAAGAAAGGAAGGACGTTGATTAATGTGCTTCTAGTTTTCCTGCATACTGGAAAAATAAGGGATGGTCAAGGCCAGAATGTATATGCTTACGATGAGTCTGCTTGATCAGCCTTGACCTAGGACTAAAATCAACAACACCAATAAAGTTATTGAAACAAATGTCTTTTTTGTTGTTAATCCCAGGTTAGCACTTTTCGACTAGGCTTACATTGTAGTAATTAATGGGAGAAAATGATGTGTCGTTCAAGGGAGATTCAGTTGCTATTTCTAGCGGGTCAGTGATCGCTAAGGAGCTTATTCATTTGCTCACTTATTTCATAAATATAGTGAAGACGCGTGGCAGCCGACCTTAGACTGTTGAAGAGAATGCCTCGCGGTATTTGTTCCGAACATCTGCTCTCTGAGTTCGAATCCTGCCGAGGTCAGCTTTTGTTTTTCTTCCTTTCGTGGTTGCTAAGAAATATTAAACAGAGGTCCATATGGCTCTTTGGCATGAGGAGTTCATAAAAGATTTTGTTGTTAAAATTTATGGGAATACTTTGGTTATACTTTTACAATACACAAAACATTTTAACAAGTTTTTTTATACAATTCCAAATAATTATAAAAATATGATGGGATTTCTTAAAACATCAAATGTCTATGAGGTTCTACCTGAGTGATGTAGAACTCAAAGGGGTCTATAGGTTAAGCAATGGTTGTGAACCATAGATCTCGGGTGATAGATTGGCAAATCTGTAAAAGGTTCGAGTGAGATATCTGGCAATAGCTTCTCCGGTTCTTTGCGCTCGGACAGTAACATCTACGTACAAGCCTAATTTATATCGGCCTAATTTAGCGTGGAGAAGAGGAGACTTGCATGCATGGCCAAGCAACAGCAAGTCTTCCTGAAAAAAATTTACACGAGCAAATGTATGGTTAGCTATTATCGATGGACGTTCTTTGATTTCAACGAAGACCCATTGAACGAAATAAAAATAACAACAGCAGCAGCAGTAGCAGCAGCAGCAACAACAACAACAGACGAAACAAAACAACGACAAACAATAAGACATTTTACGGGCAAATTATCAAAAGTTAATCAGAACTCATAAACCAAAACACATCCATAGGCGTACACATACGTGCGAGCAGACGCACACAAATACATGCATATAAATAGATGCGGCTAATGGATGGCAGAAATCGATTGAGCGTCTGACAAAATAACTTGTGGTATTTGGCTACCTTCCTCTCCGTTCTGAGCTCTAATTTAATTTTGGTCTTCTACGGGGTCGATAAATAAAGAAGCAGTCAATAAGACATATATTGGATTTAATGTAAACAATTACTGTACACAATAAACTAGAAAAAAAAAGCAGATTCAAACAGAAACGCGCATGCATGTAGTCACTAAAACCTGATAATATTTATTTATATACATATTATATCTTTTAGAATGAGGAAAGATGTAGTATATGTATTTATCAACACATTATATATTCTTTTCTACTCTAGCCACGAGGCCCAAAATTTTTGGGGAGGGGGCCAGTCGATTAGATCGACCTCAGTACGCAGCTGGTACTTAATTTATCGACTCCGAAAGGTTGAAAGGCAAAGTCGACCTCGGCGGAATTTGATCTCAGAACGTAAAGACAGACGAAATACCGCTAAGCATGCTTACGTCTCTGCCAGCTCACCGCCTTCAACACATTATTTATTGTATTCTACACACACACACACACACACACACACACACACACACACA
>NC_068999.1:50334500-50335801 GCF_001194135.2 Octopus bimaculoides
TAGTAGAAGACACTTGCCCAAAGTGCCACGCAGTGGGACTGAACCCGGAACCATGTGGTTGGTAAGCAAGCTACTTACCACGCAGCCACTCCTACACCTGTGCGGTTAATATCTATAATAAATTTGCCATTTTCGATGGGTGTGCGCTGCACACCCAGCACACCCGGAATATGTTCTTGTTTGTTCCTTCTCGACCCATGCCTGGCTCATAAGGGCCGGTTTCCCGGTTTCATTGGCGTATAGGTTCCCCACATGGACGGGATGCCGGTCCATCACAGGTGAGCTGCTAGATGCAGGAGGAAAGAGTGAGAGAAAGTTGTGGTGAAAGAATCAGCAGATGTTCGCCATTATCTTCTGCCATAGCCACATGGAGATTAGGTGTTTCGCTCATAAACACACACATCGCCCGGTCTGAGATTCGAACCCGCGATCCCGAGTCCGCTGCTCTAACCACTAGGCCAAGTGCCTCCACACACCCGGAATATACGCCCCTGATATTCATATATATATAACCATAACTTACGTATTGTGTCATTTTCAGTGGGTTCTCGCCATTTATGCTTCGTTTCATAGAAAAAGTGTACTCCAAAAGTATTAATCCAGAACGTTTACATACGCACAGCCATATATGTCACGTGTGTGTGCATGTGTGTGTGTGTGTTTGAGTGTGTGTTTGTGTAAATATATATGTATATATATATATATATGTATGTGTACATATGTGTGTTGATTTGTGTGTATGTGTATTTGTATTTAGGGCACAAATTCAAGTTAGATCATGGGTAAAATAAATACTGAATTAAAAAAATCTTAACTCAGTGGGAAAATATGCAGAAAATTATATTAAAGATTATATCATTATACATATTATTATTATTATTATTATTATTATAAATAATGTGACCACCCCCCCACGAAAGAACCAAAAGATTCAAGCAACATGATTGATCTCGCTGAACATTTGGTATATATGTCTCGAGAATTGGTCAAGAATTATTACGTAGATATGGCACTGTTTCATATTTTACCATTATTTAACGAAGTCAGGATCCAGATAGAAACGGGAAGCCGCGCGGCCATTAAAAAAAAAAAGAAAAATACTGTTTAGTGTTTTTATGTGTTTTTGTTTTGCTTTTATGATTTGGAAAACTGGCAATATTTTAGACAATATGGCGAGTTTCATTCCTTTCTTTCAGCCACTTCTTTTCCTCTTTACATGTGTGTGTGTGTGTGTGTGTGTGTGTGTGTGAGTGTGTGTGTGTGTGTGCGTGTGTGTATGTATGCTTGTGTGTGTGTGTGTG
>NC_068999.1:50336224-50340173 GCF_001194135.2 Octopus bimaculoides
GCATATATGTAATGCTTATATGTATAAATATAAGATATATATAATATATATATGTTTATATGTATTTAATGTATGTGCATGTATTGCACGTATGTATATGTGTATGTGTAAACAATGTGGAAGTATGTATATAAATGTAAGCCCTGCCTCCTCAGTATCTATAAATCCATTGACGTCGGTTAAAAATGGAGCTTTGCCGGTCAGCCCTCCTTTTAGTCGCCATTCTGCCACCAGGGGGAAACATATCAGATTGATTAGAGTAGAACATATATATCTATCTATATATAAGCAGAAATAAGTACAACAGCCTCGTCATCACAAGTAACAACAACAACAACAACAACAACAACAACAACAACAACAACAACAACAACAACTCAAATAATAACGACGACGACAGTAGATACACTATTAGTTAGAAAAAAAAAAACAGTAAAAAAGCGAACAATTAAAACAACTGCGCCGCGAGAGAAAAAAATACGAAAGGATAAAACCACAAGAGGATTAATGAACACAAATGACTGCAAATATATAATAAATTGGGATTGTAGTAGTAATAGTAGCAGTATACAGAATAATACGCACCACCACAACAACCACCACTGTCATCATAGCAACAATAACCACAAGAAATCCAACGAAAATGTCACTAAAATTGCAGCAAAACCAATAATCAAAATGGGGGATATGCGAGTCATCGAAGCATCGTCTGCGCCAGTGATTCTCAACTATTCTTTTTTTTTTTTAACCTATCGACCCCTTTGATTCTTATTTTACTCTGCTGGACCTCCATAGCTATTCGATATGTATAAAAAAAATATCCTACTGTATTTATAATTTATATTCATTATTAGGAATTGTATAAAAAATAATTAATAAAATATTTTGTGGATTGTAGAAATGTAAGCAATTTATTACACAAATTTTAACAACAAAAAAAATGGACCTGTAGGGGATCCATATAAGATTTTGAATCTCAAAGACCTTAGAAATAAAATCATACTCTTGAAATATATCATGGCATTTATTTTAATTGACTTCTAAGGAGATATAAAGTTCCGATCAACATGACCAAACAGTTTGGGAACCGATCAACGTGACCAAACAGTTTGGGAACCGATCAACATGACCAAACAGTTTGGGAACCGATCAACATGACCAAACAGTTTGGTTTGACTTGATAACATTGCATGATAAAAACATGATAAAAATCGAACATTGGGTACACCAGAGTTGATACAGTATAAGTCAAATATAGCTCTGTTAGCATTTGTTGTGATGTCGCGAGCTGATAAGTAGCCCCTGATCCAAGCCATGAGAGACAAATTCAGTCAAAAAGTGAGCAGTGTAGCCGTGATATTTGCCTTCTCGATCTGCTTCAATGCTCTTCTAGTGTCAAGTAAAACAACACAAATGTATTTCGTATTTGCAAGATTTTTGATAGGAACTCGTGCGTTGAAACTAACTTTTGTTTTATCTCGGGAGGGTCATCATGTGAATAATGACGAACCTAACCAATTGATTGAGTGATTGACGGAACGATTACTCAAACAACCATCGATTAGTTAATTGGTTAAACGGTTAATTGACTTTTGCAAACACCTCGGGGGTCCGCAGACCACGGCTATTATAATGCACTAATTAACTAGATGCGTATAATCCTTTAAATATCTCCTTCATATGGTATCTACATTAAATTATTGTTTTTGTTTTGAGGCTTAACAGTTTTCTTTTAATACGGATATTTAGAGAATGTTATTAACACGCTGAATTATGCTGCTGGCGTATAGTTCATGAGCCCTGTTACTAGTACTCGTGCCACCTGCTAGAAATAGCAACAATAACTCTCTTCACGACGATATTGAAAGTTACACAAGAAAGTATAGTGTTAAATACATAATGTTTTAAGAAAAATAGACGGAGTGATTGTGGCCAGTGCCTTTTGTTAATGATTGTCTGTCATCTTTGAAATGTTGAAATTGTGAGAGATCAGTGAACAGTAGTCAGGGTCAAAGTTATTGCCATTCTTGTGTTTGTTATACACTATAGCGCGTTTCCAAAGATCCGGATGGCTCACTAGAGTAAGAGAAAGAGAGGAGGAAAAAGGTAGAAAATGCGAAAGTGATATAGATAGATAGATAGAGAGAGAGAGAAAATGGGGAGCGAACGTGTGCAAGATTGCAGAATTTAGAGTCTCGCTATGAGGTGCATTGTCTGGTGATAAAGATAAGGACGTTGTCAGGGTCAGTAGCCTCCACCATTTGACCGGAGATGATTGCATACTTGATTGTGTACAGGGAGGTGAATGCGTGTGCGTGTTTTGGTTTGTGTAAGGGTACACGTGTCTGTGGAGTGCTCAGCCACTTGCACGTTAATTTCATGAGCAGGCTGTTCCGTTGATTGGATCAACTGGAACAATCGTCGTCGTAAACCGACGGGGTGCCAACCAAACAACAAAAGCAGAGACTGTAGCAAAACGTGATAAGGATAACAGCCACAACAGAACAACCATTACAACCTCTCTGCTTGTGCTTAATGACGACAGCAACAACGACGAAGACGACGACGAATGGCAGAACACGAATGGCAGAACACGAATGCCAGCTACGACAGCGAGGAAACGCGCATGGAATTACGGCAAACTGAAGCACAAACTACATTAGGCGCGAAGTTGTTTTCATCTGTCCAATAGACAATTAATACTAATCTGTTGATATTATTAATTAGTGTGGATCATTGAGTACAGGAACGCTATGTGCTGTGTACTGTGTAGGGTAATTATGTGTGTGTTTGTGTGTGTGTGTGTGCATGTGTGTATGAATGAGTTTGTGTGCGTGTCCAGATATATATATATATATGTATATATACGTGTGTGTATACACACACATATGTAAATATATACATACACATATATACATGTATATATGTATATGTATGTGTGAATCCATACATACATACATACATACATACATACACACATATATACATATATACATACATACATACATATATATATATATATATATATATATATAAATATTTAAACGTGTGTGTGTGTGTGTGTGTGTGTGAGAGTGTGTGCATGCGTTTGTATTGATGTACTGTTTCTACGTGTCTGCCAGTGAAATGAACTGTAGGTGCGTAAGTATATTTACGTGTATGAGCATAATTAGGAATAATCTATCGACACACACACACACACACACACACATATATATATATGAACGGTGTGCGCATATGAATCGATATGTAAATACTATTATACATACACTGTTTCCCCAAACACACACGCGCGCGCGAACATAAATCTATAAAAATCGCAGTGAAGTCAGCTGATATGATTGAAGTTTATTATGAATAGTTTACTTTTCATCTCCACTAATTAACCAACGTTATAATTATCCTTATTAACGTTACTGTCATCGTCGTCGTCGTCGTTGTTGTACCACTCCGCTTCCTCCTCTTTCACCTCCTTCTCCTCCTCCTCCTCCTCCTCCTCCTCCTCATCATCATGGTCGTCCTGCGTGTCTCCACCACCATCACTACCACCTTTCATCATCATCATCATCATCATCATCATCGTCATCATCATTGTCATCATCATCATCATCATCATCATCATCATCATCATCATCGTCATCACCACCATCATCATCATCGTCATCATCAATCAGTATCATCACATCTAATATTAGTCGAGATTCAAAAGTAACTTCCCTAATGCAATCGCCATCATCCCCATCATCTCCACCCCGCCAAATCACCACCTACACAACCAACCCCATCAGCATCGCCATCACCGCCGCCGCTGCCAGCATCATTCCACATCATCATGACCTCCATGTCAACATCATCACCACACGCACCACCACCACCACCACCGCAACCACACCACCACCATCCCTAAAACCATCACCACGACACCACCACTACCACCACATCACTACCT
>NC_068999.1:50340309-50343037 GCF_001194135.2 Octopus bimaculoides
CATCCCTAAAACCATCATCACCACATCACTACTACCACGACTGGCGCCGCCGCCACCACTACCACCATCGCCGCCGCTGCCACCACAATCACCACCTCCAGCATCTCCATCTCCATCGTAATCACCATCAGTGCCAGCATCAGCACCACCGCTCCTATCAAGGCATCTCTGCCACGATCAACTTAAGCAACACAGTGGTAGCTATATCATGGCCGTAGTAGAGCTTCCATTCACCTCAAACACCAGCACAGCTTCTGTCACAAACAAGAACATGAACAAGAATAAGAAAAACAGCAACTGCAACAACGCAAAGCTTAAAAACTAAAGTGTTATGAAGAATTTCAGAACGAAAGGAAAACCAAAATATGAGAAAAGTGAATAACTATGAAATCTTTATTAATCGCAAATTAAACATCGTATGTAACGTGTATGTATAAATACATGTATTAGTCCTGGGTAGTTGACAGAATCGTTAGCACGCTGGGAAAATTGTTGAGCGGTATTTCGTCCGTCTTTATGTTTTGAGTTCAATTTCCGCCGAGATCAACTTTACTTTTATTCCTTTCGGGGCCGATGAAATAAGAACCAGTTACGCACTGGAGTCGCTGTATTTGACTAGCCCAATCCCACAAAATTTCAGGCCTTGTGCCTCTAGTAGAAAGGATTATATTGGTCCTGAATATGACTTTAAACTGCATTCGTTAGTGGGACCCTTGTTCGTGCGTTCCAGAGTTTCCAGAATATGGAAATACCTCTTAGCCACTATTGTCCCCAGGTCTACTCTGGCCCGGAGTAGTAGCATCTGTCAAGGCCCCCAACCATGGGTTAAACAACATGTAACCACCCGAGTCATGGCACATTGAAATCATGTGATGCAGCATGGTGAATGTGAACTATTTTACCAGAAGCTGGGCGGTTGAACAAACAACAAAATCAACGGCCAGGATCAACCGATTCAGTAAGCAAACTATTGCTTTCATCGTAGTTGTGGCGTGAGCAGATATGGCATTTCAGTTAGGGGATAGACCGATGTGACTAAAACCTAGGCGAGACATTCATGCCTCTTCCTTCAATCGAGAAATCTGGCCTAAAAATGTTAGGTTCGTCCGGATAAGTCGATCAACTGGGATAGACATATATGTACAGCATGATATGAAAGTTTACTAGGATTTTTTTGTTATATAGGTTTTAATCCGGTATTGATAATTTTATCAGTTGTATAACTATTCCAAGTACCCTTTGAAACTTACCGCAAAATGCATGAATAGCACGGCATTTACAACAATTTATTATGAGAATGCGATTGCGAAAGACTCGAACCGTTACAGTAATTAGATTTAGGAATGCTTTGTCCAGACTAATTACAAAATATTAATAAAGAAATATGTAAAGATCATTAATAAAAAAAGGCCAAGCTTGATCATTGTTGCGTTTTTAATATAACATCTTTGAAAGGAACGCTGTTTCCATTTACACACGCAATCACATTTACATGTACATATATGCATAATTATATGTTTATATATGTATTATTATATATTTATATACATGCACATATACAATTATGTATAGATAGATACATACATGCATATATACATACATACCCACATACATACATATACACTCACACATATATATTTATATATATACATATATATTTCTATATATATATATGTACATAGATACATAAATACTCCCACTCATACATATATATGCAAATACACATACACACACACACACACCTATCTACGTCCACACACATGCAATCGCATGCGTACACAATCACATGCGCGTAAGTAAGCACACACGCATGTACACACACTCCACACATGCACGCACACAAACACAAACATAAACACGAACACGCACACACACAACCACACATACATGTAGTTACATACAACTTGATGAAACGAATCTATACACATTAACAACACAAACATAAACGTACACAGCTCTTAGGCGCAATTATAGGCATAAAACTACAACTACATTCATAAACACATTACATGCACGCAAACAGATTAAACATTCATACACACACACACGCACATACACAGATAACATACAGATAAACACACACGCAAACACACACGAGCGCACGCGCGCCAAAACAGCAATTTTCCATCCATACGCAGTTATATTTAATTGTAATCACTCAAGGAAATATTTAACATTGATCTTAATTTCACACAAATCTGATAAGCAGTCGGATTAGCGGTAAAAACTAATACGCCTTCCCTGCTACCCTTCCTTCTGTTCAGTCCTATATTTCAAACTATACAAAGCTTTTACACGTCTTCCAACCAACGGTACCTCGAAGCACAGCCTGTAACCTATGGAAAGTAATATAATGTGTTAGTGGGCCAGTTTTAATAGTGGTGGGAAAACGCAAAACATCTGAAACACAGCATAAAAATAAAAATTTCTTAATTTAATCCAATGTCAGCTTAATCCAACACACAAACAGACATAAACGCGCACACACACACACGCACACAGAGGCGCAAGCACACACAGATAGACGAACACACGCGCGCACACACACATATACATATTTATACATATGCGTATACCACGTGTTTCAAGCGTTTGTTAAATTTTGGATCCTATTATATATAATTATGGGGTTTAAATAAAGCATTTAAATGGTGCCTTATCTTATTTTTCAATATATGTATATACGTATATTTGTATATATACATACATACATATATATATATATATA
>NC_068999.1:50343517-50346404 GCF_001194135.2 Octopus bimaculoides
ATATATATATACACATACGTATATAGATATATACATACATTCATATGTGTATGTATGCGTATACATTCAGACTCATGCGTATATAGTGAGAGATAGGTTGATAAACATTACGTGACATGTTGTGGTTTAAAGAAGATTATTCGTGTCCCTACAGGCATAAACAATTGCGAATAAGTACAGAACTAATGGATTATTTGTTCGACAGATTTCAAATATTTAGAATGTGAAAGGCAAAAGTGTTCAACGACGAACGTTTTACGAACACTTTCGTTTCTAAGGCAGTGAAGAAATTTTCGCTTATACGTATAGCATCTGGTTTCTTTCCTTTAAAAAGCACTTAACTGCTGCTGCTGCTGCTGCTGCTGCTGCTGCTGCTGCTGCTGCTACTACTACTACTACTACTACTACTACTACTACTACTACTACTACTACTACTGCAGCAGCAGCAAAAACAACAACAGTAATGGATTATTTCTTCGCCATTTCACGTTCCGGCAGATTCCCTTGTACCAATGAGTCAAGTGTGTTATGAACACACACTTGTCGTATCAGGTAGAAATTGTTGTTCTTTGACACGCACAACAGCGACTAGCACATTCAGAATAAATACGCAAATCATAGTTTCAGATCTCACCGTACACAGTTTAGATAACGATTTTTTTTCCAGTTCTATATTTAAGGGATGAGGAATTATGTATATTATTTACATTTGACGGATATTTGCCTTCATCAGGTATCTTGGGGGAAATTTCGAACCTGGGTTCTCATTCCTGAGGGTATATCAACCGAAACGTTGTGTTAATAACAAACAAGATGAGGATAAATATCCCTCAAATGTAAATGACGTACGAATTTTTTGTTTGTTTAAGCTCAACGGTCAGGCTATTTCTGGGTGTCGAGAAACAACATATCAGAATACTGGTGTCCTAGAATCCCTTGCGTTATGAAAACATTGTCGTTGTAAAAGGGAGAAGTTGTACTGATGTGATGTACACAGCAACGATTAGCGTATTTGCATTTGAATCTGCCGGAACGTATTTAGAATGAATATGCAAATTATTGCTTCATATCTCGCTGTGCACATCGCAAATAATGATCTTTTATTACATGTAAAAAAAAAATGTCGTAAGGTTTCGTTCAGCGGCTTTCGTGGATCCCTGTAATAATAGACGCTTTGGGAATGGTTAAAAAAAGCAAACAAACAAAAAACAAACAAACACCCCAAAATATGCCAATAAAGAAATAAATTGCGGAAATCTCAGAAGTGCAAACAAATATGCACAACAAACAGAAAATAGCACAATTAGACAGTGTACACACATACATATAGATTAGGTTCAGCGCAGTAGAAAATAAAAGACCTATTGAGATGTATTCTGTAAAGCATTGAAAACACGAAAACAAGAATAAAACTACTGAAAAATAAACAATAAAATTAAAAAATAAAATATCATTTTCGAAACGATTTTCTTGTGTTATGGCTTCAATCATAAAACTGAATCTTTTTGCTAAAGTTTAAAATAAGAATCAAAATAAATCAAACACAAATATTTATTCTGTAAGGTCAATATACTCAATCATTTGTAAACGTCCTGTGGAAACGCCTTATCTCATAAAAGAAGTAAAACCATATAAACAAATAAACTTACTAGATTTGACAAACAACCGTAAGAAATATATATAAAGAGAATTGTAATATCACAATGTTATAAGCCGTGAAAAGGCCTTTTTGGTCTTGTTTCGAAAATACGTTTAGATAACTCTAAAAAGAAAGGAATAATGAAACTTCTTTCGTTCAAGTGGAGACATTTAGATAAATGTTTCGTAAATCTGAAAATATAAACAACTCAATTATCTTTTATCTTTTATCTTTTACTTGCTTTCAGTCATTGTATTGCGGCCATGCTGAAGCACCGCCTCCAAGGGTTTTAGTTAAACAAATCTAGTCCAATACCTTTTTTTTTCTTTTAAGTCTGGTACTTTTTCTGTCCTCTTTTGCCGAGCCGATACGTTACGCGGACATAATTAAAGTAACACCGGTTGTGAAACGGTGGGAGGCGGGAAACAAACAAACAAACACACACACACATAGACATTGACAAGGCCCTTAATCCCTTGGAGGTCGTTGGAGCGCTGCAGCCATGCAGCGTATCTAGGGTGAGAAAGCCTGGCGGAGCCCATCACTCTTTAGGCTAAACTCATTTCTACAGCTGAGTGGAATAGAGCAACGTGGAGTGAAGTGTTTTTCTCAAGAACACAACGCATCGCCTGGTCCAGGAATCGAAACCACAATCGTGAGTCCAACACCCTAACCACTAAACCACGCGCCTCCAAATGTATGTGTGTGTGTATATACATACACATGCAGACACACACACACACACACACATGCACAACGAGCTTCTTTCAGATTCCGTCAGCCAAATTCTCTCAAGAGGCTTTGGTCAGCTGAGGCTGTAGTAGATGACACTTAAGCCAGTGGGACTGAACTCGGAACTCTGTGGATGGGAAATATACTTCTTATCACGCAGCCACGCCTGCGCCTATATATATTTCCAACAAAGTCGTGTGTTGTCCATGCCTTCGAAACGCGGAGTAGATGGAACAGGGACAACCGACGAAGGGATATACTCTTAATGTTGCATGTCTCGTTTCTCTGTTTGTTTGTTTTTCGTTGTTCGAAAAAAAAGTTCGTTTTCTGTTTTCGTTTCTCATTGTGTTTAACGTTTTTTTGGTGATATCCTGTACACATATATGCATGTATGTATGTATGTATGTATGTATGTATGTATGTATGTATACATATAAATGTAGGTATGTGCATATATGTATGGATATATGCATATATCTATATTATTTATATTATTATTATTATCATTATATATAT
>NC_068999.1:50349575-50352798 GCF_001194135.2 Octopus bimaculoides
TATATATATGTATATATATATATATGTATCTATAATCATATCTATATCTATATCTATCTATATATATATAATTATATATATACATACACACGTAGGTCCTCAACCATACTCTCACATACACATACACATGCACACACATATATGCAAATACCCATCTATATACACAATGTACAAGTGTAAAAAGATTGTAAATTACGTATACTTATACGATTCAAATTTTAATGGTTCGTAAGCATTCTTTCCATCTCAGTCTGTCTGTATCTGTGATTGCTATGACAAACGCACACATACACATGCACAGACACACACACACGCACGAACGCACACGCGTGCATACACACATGCACACACGCACTCACACACTGTTTATAGAATCATACTAAAGTTTCTTCAAGTATAGCAATTTCTTAAGCAGAAAGGACATACAAAGGACTCATATACATAAAAATACACAGACAAGTGTACGCACTCACTCACACACCCATTTACAATCATCAACAGACATGTGTGAATATTATATAATATAAATATTACGCATATGAAAATATGTAGATATAATCATACATATATTCATTTAAAACGACATATACACACGCTCCCCTCATTTATTTATTTATCTATCTATCTATCTATCTATCTATCTATCTATCTATCTATCTATCTATCTATCTATCTATCTATCTATCTGTCTGTCTGTCTGTCTGTCTGTCTGTGTTATGTTCCAAAAATTTAACAAAAACACAACAAACGGAAAGTTCACATACAAGACATAACTCATTCCTCATCAGTCATCGTCCAAATGATCACAGCAATCTCGTGCCTTTAACGATAATATTGTTCACTTTCGATGGCGTCAGCGCCTTGAAGCCACTGGGAATAGCTAGCGAATGTACAACACAATGTGGATATGCGAGTTATTGCGATATTAATAACCTGGTGTTAAAACTCATTATACATATGCTTCAGAACAAAACCTCAATGGAGTACGGAGTAATAATAATAAATTAAATAAATGACAACGGATGAAGCTCTGATGAAGCTGTAGGGTAATACACAAGCACTCAATTATGAGTGTATTGCATCTCATAGCAGAAACAACCGTAAGCTGGTGAAGTTCATAACGTGATTTCTTGTTCCCTTGTTACTCATTTAATTTCTTACACACACATACACACAGACACACACACACACACTCATACACACACGCGTGCATGCACTGATTGACATTCAGCTATGCTCCATATGTGTGTGTGTGTGTGTGTGTGTGTGTGTGTATGTATATGGATGGGGAATGGATGAATGTGGGCGAGTGAGTGCACGTGCGTGCATGTGAACACGTATGCTCTTGATCGAACTGTAATATCAAGTATATACAAGGAGCACATAACATAACAAATAAAGACATAAGATAAAAAAAAGGAAAAAAACTACAACAAAAACAAGCAAAAGCCAAAAACAAATAAAAACAACAGACGGGAAAAAATAAAAACAAAATAATAATAATAATAATAATAATAATAATGACATCAAATTTTGCTACAAGGGCAGCAAATTTTGGGGAGGGGATGAGTCGATTACATCAATAATAATAATAATAATAATAATAATAATAATAATAATGATAATAATATAATGATCTCATTTATTTGCCACCAGGGCGAAGGATGAGGGGGACAGTACAAAGACAGACATAAAGTGTCTGTGTGGTTTTTTTTTACATATAATGAAACGTAAAAAAAAAGTGAAAGAAAGAAAGAAAGTAAGTATACACGGTATAGACTGAAAACGAAGGGACACACGCATAGCATACAGAGGTTTAAAAGAAAAACAAGAAGAAGAAAACAAGACGCGAAATACAAATGTCAAAGAAGCGAAGTATGGCAGCGTAGAATACTTGCAGAAAAGTCAAGGAGTAAAAGATGTGACTATATGGAAGGTATGTGCGGTGCTGTTTCGTGTGAAGAGATGGTCAGTAATATGAATGATTCTATAAGTAGCGGAAGTAAGTTACAGGATTAAGATGTCGTTTATACCAATGGTATTTTGTCATAGTTAGAAGTATCGTGGTATTATTCCGTGCGGTTGGTTTTCAGTTTTATCACCATTTTCGTAATGATATTACCTGATTTGTAAATTCCGCCGGGGGTCCACTTTGCTTTTCATCCTTTCGGGGTTGATAAATTAAGTACCAAATTTCGGGGCCTTGTGCTTAAAATAGAAAAGAATATTACCTGATTTGTAAATCATACTACTTTCCATTGAGTCACCTTATCTAACCATCCGTCCGTCCGTCTGTTTATCTATCTATCTGTCTGTCTGTCTATCTATCTATCACTGTGTTTGTATATCTGTGTGTCTGTCTGTCAGTCAGTCCGATGATGGCTTAGCTGACCGAAACTTCGAAGTCACTGGCACACGCACCCAATAAATAAAGAAATATTTGGGACAATTCTTAGAAAATGTGACACGTGTGACAAAAGTCTCTCACAAATCAGTCAATCAGTAAACGATTGAACTATAGCCAGTGTGCATGTTCTTTATTGACAGAATGACTCTCCCGAAATACTATCCGTTTCATGGAAAACATTGCGAAATAAACACAACACACAAAGAAATCAATTCTCTTTTATTATGGCCGTTGTCTTGTTCTTTCTTCCGCTTCACATGTACTTTCACTTCTACCTTCTCATTCCTCCACTATTTTCTCTCTTTCTTGGCTTTTCATAACCTTTATTTCTGTGTTATTTTAATTTTCATATAATTTTCTACTCCATAAATAATCTCATATTCCCATATTCTCATAATCTCTATAATCAGCTTTTATCTGATTTAACTTCACTCCACCCGATTGGACACATACATATATATCTTAGTTAAATATGTAGCTAGTCGGATGGACTAACCGGCCGTTAATTGAGTCGAGTAGTAGCATAGAAGTCGTGCTTCATTTTGTTTTGATAAATTGGGCCACAGATAGCTAAAATTAAACATGTAGACTTCATACGTAACCTTTTAACTGTTGCTTTTCCATGGATAGGAACTATACAAATATTTGAATAGGCTCGTACAATGGCAAAGCTAAATAGTATACAGCCCGAGGCAACTCACGAATTTGCCTCTCTCTCCTGGCCCTCGGGCCTACACAGGCTTATACAGCAGACTAAAAAGTATCATCCCCATAAAAGCGTCGCCCAAGATGTAAAGTAAAGGCAACATAGTTCTA
>NC_068999.1:50352812-50353093 GCF_001194135.2 Octopus bimaculoides
CACACACACACACACACACACACACACACACACACACACACACACACACACACACGTGGGTGTGGCATCTTTCTCCAAACCACTCGAAAAGAACAACAGTGGCAAAGGTTTTCTCGCTGTCCTTTTCCTTCACGATGTAATTGCCCCATTATGTTAGTGACGTCATGCAAAAGCACGACTCTTCATTTACCCGTAACCAGTCATCTATTAAGCTATCACAATATCACCACCGGGGGGAAATCCCCCAAAAGTAACAACTCAACCACCCGTCTTCTATACAA
>NC_068999.1:50353103-50353232 GCF_001194135.2 Octopus bimaculoides
GTATGTATGTATGTATGTATGTATGTATGTATGTATGTGTGTGTGTATGCCTGTGTATGTAATTATGTGTACGCTCACACACACACACACACACACACACACACACACACACACACACACACACACACA
>NC_068999.1:50353334-50356560 GCF_001194135.2 Octopus bimaculoides
GATGTAATTGCCCCATTATGTTAGTGACGTCATGCAAAAGCACGACTCTTCATTTACCCGTAACCAGTCATCTATTAAGCTATCACAATATCACCACCGGGGGGAAATCCCCCAAAAGTAACAACTCAACCACCCGTCTTCTATACAATGATTTGCACCCGAGTATCACTAACTGCTACTTTCAAGTATATATATAAGTATAGCTCCACTTTTAGTCACTGACATCTTCCCGTCACAGCGTACATTAAAATGACGACGGCGACGACGACGACGACGACGACGACGACCATGGCTACCCCTTCCACCATCACCATCACCACCATCACCACTACTACTACCACTACTACCACTACCACCCACCTTTGCCATTTATCGTCATTAATATTACGACTTCCATCACAACTGCCATCGCAACATCCACCACCGCCGCCGCCACCACAATCACCGCACCTCCACCTACATCTTCCAACCGCCGCCATTACCGTCACCACCAACCCCGCCACGCCCTTCATTAATTAACACGGCTCTATTAAAGAGGTGCTAGAAGTTTGAAGCTCTTCACTTACTTCCGCCAATTACATTTGTGTCGGGAAAACCAACTCGGCATTCAACTATCATAGAGCTTTATACCATCGTTATGACCACCACTACAACCACAACCACCACAACTACGACCATTACATCTACGACCAACACTACTACTACTTCCACTATTACTACTACCGCAATCCCCATCATCACCACCAACACCATAACCGATACCACATAAAACTCGTGCATTGACTGTCGGTTTTTAATTATTTGAACAAATGTACAGCATTTGTTATATATTCAATAGGAGTTCAATAAACGACATAGAACTTTACTATTACTGGACCAATTCAGGAGTCAGGGCCGTGATGTGAGTCTTAAATAAGCAAGCATTAACGCTAATGGTCGTGCTCCAGCATGGCTACAACCTCTGGCAGAAATTGATAGTAGAATAATTGAAAATATAGTAATCTCTCGCCATATCGCGGTTCACTTATCGCGGTTTACCTATCGCGATTTATTATTTAAGCTTACGCCGATTCCTCCGTGGTGTTGTTTTGCGTTTATAATAAAATAAATATATACAAATTATAAAAATAATAAAAAAAAGTTATACAGTACAGTGCTGTTTCTATTTCGCGGATTTTCACCTATCGCGGGAGGTTTTGGAACGTAACACCCGCGATAGTCGAGAGATTACTGTGCATAAATAATTAAAAAAATGCTGGTACTCCGTCAGTTGCGGCGATGAGGGTTCTAGTTGATATGGTCAACGGAGCAGGCTGCACATGAAATTAACGTCCAGTGCATGTGGTTGAGTACTTCACAAACACGCGTGTCTTTAACGTAGTTCTCAGGGAGATTTAGCATGACACAGAATGTGGCAAAGCTGAGCTTTTGAATTACGGGTAGAATTCTTGTCCTTTTTTTTTTTTGTCAGCTGAGTGGACTGGAGCAACGAGAAATACAGGAATCGCCGGCCAGAAACCAAACTCACGATTTTGTGACCGTGAGCCGGATCCTCCCAACCACTTAGCTACGCACCTTCACAATAAATAAATAAATAAATAAATTGTATAAATTGAAGAAAGAAAATTTTGGCTTTGAATAAAAAGTGTTACAACGCTGCTTAAAGAAACAATGCACGTTGCATATATTTGCATGGTTTACACGTGACAGTCAAATCGATTGCAAGGGTGACACATTTATGAAATTCAATCTTCACTCACGCACACCTTATTTTTAAATGTTTGGGCGACATTCTAGAGCGACCTTGATGTAAATATATGTGTTTCTTTTGAGACGAATGATTTACTGATTTTGATATGTCCGTGAGATAATTCACACGGAAATTGTACTACTACACATGCGCACAGACACACGTATGCACACACATGCACACATGCACATTCGCACGCATACACACACACACATACACACGCACGTACTCATGCACGCAGGGCCATACAAGCATTCAGCAACGCAGATATACATTCACATGTAGAAGCCCGCACAAATATACGCACACGTAATTATGTGCATACGTATACCTGCTCATTCGCATGCACCCGCGATACATAAATTACAAAAGTAAAACTATTACTTGAAAATAATAATAATAATAATGATAATAATAATAATAATAAGGAAAAAAATGCCTTCTAATTGATGTTTCAATACCAGCAGATGACAACGTTTCTCTAAAAGAAATGGAAAAACTTTCAAAATACAAAGACCTGGAAATAGAGATAACTCGAATGTGGAATCTAAAAACAGAAACAATTCCTATCATAGTAGGTGCCTTAGGTATAATAAAAAAATATTCAGACAAATACATAACAAAAACACCAGGACTTACAAATATATATAACATACAGAAAATTGCACTACTGGGTACTGCACACATTCTACGCAAAACACTTTCAATACAGTAAACATAAGAGCACCACAGCAAACCACAGCACATACCCAAGGCGCACAGAGCTGCGCTCGGTAGTGAAGTGAAAGCACGTTATAAAAATAAAACTACTGAATAATAATAATAATAAATAATATATAATATATATATATGCATATATGGGCACAGGACGTCACCGACGGTGCAATTAACATGAAAAACGCAAACAAACGCGTTAAATACGTACAACGAGAAAAAATGGAAAACAGGAGAAGTAAACACAGAGAAAGAACCCTTCATGTTTGTAATTCATATACAACTATATTATTTACGACAATAAAAATACCAAGTGAAGTTACTTTCAAAATAGAAAGTTTAATCTCTGTATGAAAGCCCGGACGCCCACAAGTCGTCGATTGTCGCTGATTTTTGTTAAATAGATCACAGACGATATGACCTGTCACGAATCCTTTATTCGAGTCTGGATTATCCAATGAGTTATCCTTCTCGTTGTTATTTACTGTGCCGTGACAACCCGATTTCATTATTTTCCTTTTCATAATTTGTAATTGTTGATTTTCATTTTGGTTTTGGTAAACCTACATAAAAATAAAAAAGAAAAAAAAAAACAAGAGAATAAGTATATGACGTCACTTATAACAAATATGTGACGTCAGCTACTAAGAAATATGACGTAAATTTTTATGAAATCTTAAAACAAAAGCTGTCAGTTAAACTTAAGTATACACGATTCTAAACTTCCTGATAACATTGTTGCTTTGGTAAATTGAATCTCGG
>NC_068999.1:50356570-50357040 GCF_001194135.2 Octopus bimaculoides
ATATATATATATATACGTATGTAAGTATACACACAGGTATACATACATATATGCTATATACACATATATAAATACATATGAACATACACACATGCTCAAACATATATATATTCCAAGCGTGACCAGTTCAAAAAGAAGCTATGTTCGGCCACATGGAATAAAGTACTCAAAGTTTAAGCATGAGCTGGAATAAATATTTAATCCATAATCATTAGTCCGATATGATAGAATATATCAAACTAACGATAATGGATTACACACACACACACACACACACACACACACGTAACTCAGATAACCAGAATTATTCACTGCTGAATATTTTTTATTTCTATTTCTATTTTTATTTTTATTTTTTATCTTATACTTGTATTGAATTTTTGTGAATCTCTGAAGAGGCCTAGCGAATCATACATGTACCCCCATTACATCATTTTCATCTGCTGATTACTCCGACACACAGGAGCTAT
>NC_068999.1:50359802-50362302 GCF_001194135.2 Octopus bimaculoides
ATATGTATATGAATATATATATATATCCGTGGCACTCCGTCGTTTACAACGACAAAGGTTCCACTTGATGCGATCAACGGAACAGCCTGCTTGTGAAATCAATGTGCAAGTAGCTGAGCACTCCACAGACGCGTGTACTCTTAACATAGTTCTCGGGGGAGATTCAGCGTGACACAGAGTGTGACAATGTTCGCCATTTCAAATACAGGTACCATAGAAACAGGAAGAAAGAGTGAGAGAAAGTTGTGGTGAAAGAGTTCAGCAGGGTTCTCGTGGAGCTTTGTGTTTTCGCTCAAAAGGCATTGGTCGGCTCTTGCCCAAGGTGCCACGCAGTGGGACTGAACACGGAACCATGTGGTTGGTGAGCAAGCTACTTACCACACAGCCACTCCTGCACTTATATATTATTTTGGTCGAATTAATCTCTTGCTACGCTCAGTTTCGCCTGTATGCGCACAGAGCCTTCAGGTATTCTACAACGTATAAATGCCATGGATTCTGTGTACCACAAACGAAACTCAGAGAAATACGAGACTGAGTCAACCAGAATAACAACAAAAAAAGAAAGATATTAATCTCTAATCTCTACCATGGTACCGAGTACACTTTGCTTCTATAATCAATACTATATGTACACACACACACACACACACACACACACACACATGTATATGAACTGTCATATATCATACGCCCACAGGATGCTCAAACTGGTTCTTACACATAAGCATGGACATACAGAAAGCACAGAACGACTGTCAGCGTTGATGATGACTGTTGCCTTTGTCTGATTAATTGAACTACTCACATTTTGAGCTGTAATAACTGTAATAAGACGCATTTGTATCCTGGACGTAAACCTAAAGCAGAATTAACGGAAGAGAATGTGTGACGAAGCAGCAAATTCGAATGAGTGATACGCTCTGTTTGATGCCCACTCTCATTCATTCAAATTACAATGAACGTAAACAAACAAACGAAGTTTGCTTTTAGAGGCGTTGAGATGTCTTAGAAAGTTACAGAAGCGATTTTAAATTCTCACACGCAGGATAATGCTAATAATATAGCCTGAACAGGATAAGCTACCCCTATTTTGTAGAAAAAAGTGTAGGCGACCGGCTATGAGACTCGAATTCACACCTCCGTGATAACGCATCGCGGTGCTCTAGACTGATTAAGCTAAACTACGCACAACAAATTTTTCTGCAAATTTAAGATGTATAGAAATCTCGCTTTATGAGACGCTGCGTGTACGAGAATCGTATAAAGTCTTATCATAGCGATGATTATGCAGCGATATGTGTATGTGTGGCCGAAACCTCTTCTATCACTAAGCAAGTCAAGCTATTGGAATTTCGACGAGTAAAACTTCAAAGAACAATACAAGCCATCGTAAGCATAGCAAAACCTAGAACTGAAAAAGTGACTCAAGATTTTCAGTCAAACACTTTCCCATTTGGTTTTTCTGAACAATTATAATTAATAGGAATATTTTTAGGTATATAATTTTACTTTACTGAAATGCAAAATACTTTGCAAACGTAACCCAAACGAATTACCCTTAAATTTCAAAATAAAAGTTCTTAAATATATTGAAGATTTGTTGTATTTATTCAGTTTATACATTTGCTTTAAATGTTTTAGTTTCTCCTGATGTCTATACGTATGCATAGACAACAGAGTAGGCATGTGGTTTCTTAACGTCAAACCACACATCTTAATATTCAACCATCAGACATGCCAACGTTTGGCCAGGGCACACAGTTCAGCTGTCACTCGAATTGCTTAAAAATAGCGGCCAAAGTTTTCACAAACCACACCTTTAAATGTATGCAAAATTGAACAATACAGTTGTTCATATAGAAAGGATGAGTCAGGGTTCTATCTATCTATCTATCTATCTATCTATCTATCTATCTATCTATCTATCTATCTGTCTGTCTGTCTGTCTGTGCATGTCTATCTATCTACCTATCTATCTATCTATCTATCTATCTCTCTATCTATTTGTCTGTCTGTCTGTCTATCTATCGATTTGTTCGACTAAAACCTCTTCAAAGGAGTGCTCCAGCACGGCCGCAGCGTAATGAATGAAACAAATAAAATGTAAAAGAAGCAACCAGAAGATGGATTTGGTACTAAATGTTATATACCCCGAGTACGGATGACAACAAAGTAATCCAAAATATCATATAAATGTATGTGTGTGTGTACGTGTGTGTGTGTGAACACTTTGGAAGTAAATCACATCAGTGAGATTTTAACGTAAAGGGAGATAATGAGAGTTATTTCCCTTACACGAATTCGCTATTTTATGTCATTTTTATACTTACCGTATGTTAACGGGTATAAAAAACCCTCGAGTATAAGGAACCACTAATTGTTTGGGCTTAAAATGTGGAAAAAAGGTTTGTTATTATAATATTATCGATGTATAAGAAGCTCCCATATTTTTTAAGACTAATTTTTGAAAAAAAATGCGTTCCTCATACACATTAAA
>NC_068999.1:50364802-50370321 GCF_001194135.2 Octopus bimaculoides
GAAGAAGACCGAACCTGAGCCAAACCAAAACAACAACAACAAAGAAAATACAATCCTTTAAAATTTGAAATAGGAAGAATTTGGAGCATGCGAACAATAAAGGCCGTGCCTATAGTAATTGGTGCGTTGGGAACAGCAAGACAAGATATTGACAAATGGCTGAAGGAAGTTAAAATAGAATTCCCTACAGAAAATTTGCCTCTTAGTGACAGCAAGGATTATCAGGAGGGTTCGAAGCACTTGAAAGACTACTGAAAACCTGTGAATACCTAAGGTTACAGGTAGTAACCCGCTACCATATAAATCCCAACAAGAATAAGACCAAACCTGAGCTTTGTTTCTATAATAATAATAATAATAATAATAATAATAATAATAATAATAATAATAATAATAATAATAATAATACTGGAGGCGCAAGGCCTCAAATTTGTGTGGAGGGGAGTAGTCGATTACATCGAATCCAGTGTTTCACTGGTACTTAAATTATCGAGCCCCGAAAGGATGAAAAGCAAAGTCGACCTCGGCGGAATTTGAACTCAGAACGTTAGCGGCAGACGAAATACTGCTAAGCATCTCATCCAGCATGCTAACGATTCTGAGCGCTCCCTCCCTTCAGTAATGCTACTACTACTACTACTACTACTACTACTACTACTACTACTACTACTACTACTACTACTACTAATGATAATAATAATAATAATAATGTGCTAGAAAGAAATATAAGACGTTGGATTTTAACATTCGGACTGACAGAGTGACAAAAGCTAGAAGGCGTGATTTAGTAGCAGTAGACAAAGAGACTAGAAACTAATTGACTTTGCAGTACTAAATGATGAGAAAACCAATATGAAAAGTATAGAGAAAATAGCAAAGTACCAGGATATAGCCATTGAGCTATAGAGACTACGGAATGTGCGAGTAAAATGTATCTCTCGACTTATAGATGCGTTAGGAATTACTTCTAAAGGGTTGAACAGATGGATACAGGACTGAGACTCTGAATAGAGGAAACAAGCATGAAAGCAAGTTTAGTGCAGCTTCAGAAAACAGTGTTATTAGGGACAGCCAAGATACTTGGGAAGGTTCTTGGCATCTAAGATTGCTTTTGCTAGAATAGCCCTATGTTAGAATCTTTTTCCCAGCAGTCTAATCTATTGTGCATAAGCGAAATAATAATAATAATGTTTATGGCTGGCATCAGCTTTTTCGCAGAATCTGTATGGCGTGTAGTTATATTTTCTACGTTAGCTTAGGCTCCAGCCTGCTGGTTATTTGTATAATATTGCAATAAAAAAGAAAAGAAAGAAAAAAAACTAATAGGTGCATGATATGGCACGTCATTATTCATTATGAGTCACATATCAAGCAAATATTCTAATTTAGATATTGTAAGCACCTTAGGCCTGTGCATCCAAGTTTGAATATATTAGCTGGATGATAGCTTTAATGAGCCTTAATGAGATAAGAAACATCTAAATCAGGAATGGCTGCACACATATGTTGCGATAAAAGAAACCATATAGCGCTATGGAATGATATTTCCATAATTTATCTAGAATTTACGGCGATAACTTAGAAACATCAAAGAAGTCGTATATATAATGCTTTCTTTATTGCGAAATAGTATATATAATGCTTGCAAATAAGCTAATCCGTAATCTCACAGCTAACACCAGTCCACCAGGCTCTTATTGAAAGATACATTTAAATAATGAGCAATATTTACAGCGCATGCGTTAATGACCTATCACGGGGGCAAAAAAAAAAAAAAATCTTAATTTTTTATATCATTGACCCTTTTACAGAATCGTTGATAATTTATCGACATCCATCAAGTAAATTTAGAAAATAATCTTAAAATTAGAATTAATAAAAATTTTGTTGATTTAAAAACAATAATTTCTTCTTGTGTTGTTACCACTTTTTAGTTAAAATTATTTAAAGAAATTTAATGAAAATACTTAACAAACTTGGACAACAAACATTCAGTCATTGATATAGCCGGAATATTTAATGTTTATTTATCCCTTGGATTTTAACATGCCCTCCTGCTTAGGGGTCAATGTTCACCACTTTGTTCCTGTCAAAGCGGTGAGCTGCTCAACATATTCTAATAGCATGTCACCGATCGAATTTGAATTTCATGACAATATAAAGTGTGACTCGTACATGAGTTTACGTAACATCGCCACCATATATTCTTTCTTTCCGGTGCGAGAGACGAACACTTTGGTATGCGTATTTCTGCACCCGATATGTTTGTTGATAGATGCGTCTCTGTGTGTACAGGAACATTGTTTGATTGTAAATGCTAAGGTGTTTTAACCCTTCTGATACCAACCCAACCCAACTGAAACCGCTTCTCGCTCTGTAGTATAAATGGCTTCTTTTTGAAAAGATCTGAATAAAAATCTTCCACCAAACCTTAGTCACAATTTATGTTCCTAACACTAGCTTAATGATAATTAAGTAATTTTACGAAATTCTTAGTTATATTTAAAATTGATTGAAAGAAACACAGAGCATCTCAATAGAAATATGGTAACAAAAGGGTTAAATTTGGAACTTTACAAAATAGCGTCACTCACAGTATACCTCAACAAATAAGCAGTTATTATCCAGAATAAAGAAAAAAACTTACTTTTTTAAAGATCAAATAGACTATATTTATTTGACATGTTCATGACATGTCAATGACATGTCAAGACATGTTCCTGAAATTCGGAAACTAAATCTATGATCCAGTATTTCCACCATTGGCCCTGTCAAGCGGACGCGATCAATCGAAAGTTCGATGTATGTATTTACCAATTCCATTCGATTATTGAAGGATTGCTTTCTCCCAGTCAATTTTTAATTGAAGTTCAGTTATGAACATCTCCGTCGTGTGTGTAGGTAGGTCTTCAAACTGCATCTGCTCGTATTTTCAATGGTATATGAAAACCAGCACAGAAAAAATGTTTTGAAAGAATTACCTATCACATAAATGCCCTTTGCAATAATAATATTATCACTCGCATTAACGCAATTGTTGCATCAACCATTGGACTATAACATGATAGAATAAGAAAATATTTATCGTAATATTAAGAACAAATTACAATCAAAGTATGCTATTAAAACGAAGAGATTCAGTGACTGCACATACTGCAGCAACGTAGAATAATTTAATAAGGTAGCTATCAAAGTTGTACATTTCTTTTGTAATTAAATAAAAATCTGTTCTATGCTATAACAACATGAAAAGCAATAAATTAATCTTCACTCTGGATTATTATTCCAATTCAAATATAAAAGCTCGGACAATGATTTCAATGGATATTAAAATAGCACCTTTTGATGACTTTAGCTAAAAATTATAACAATATAATTCTATGTAGTCAATATATTCACGAACCAAATACGCTATATATGAAGAAAAGAAGTAATTTATCGCACGAAAACATCCAGCCTAGTTCGGATTACAGGAGCTGCGATATTTGATACGGAAATGAAAACAGGCGGGCATCGTTACATTCGTTAAAAGAGATTCATTCACAGGTTTAACATTATGGAAGATATTTATGAAGTAGCTTTCTCGAAATAATGCACCACATCGATTAAGATACATATCACTTAGGTGCATAATAGCATATTGATTTCAAATTTTGGCACAAGATT
Source organism: Octopus bimaculoides (assembly GCF_001194135.2). Lineage (NCBI taxonomy): Eukaryota > Metazoa > Mollusca > Cephalopoda > Octopoda > Octopodidae > Octopus > Octopus bimaculoides. The sequence goes on from NC_068999.1 coordinate 50,368,469, forward strand.
TGGAGGTGGGGTAAGTCGATTACAAAGACCCCTAGTGCTCAACTGGTACTTATTTTATGGACCTCCGAAAGGGTGAAAGGCAAAGTCGACCTCGACGGAATTTGAACTTAGAACTTGAAGACAGACGAAATGCCGCTAAGTATTTTGTCCCGTCTTATTCTTCGGAAATATTGTATTCAAAAGTTTGGCACAAGGTCAGAAATTGTGGGGGAGGGTTCAAGTCGATTACAACGAACCCCAGGGCTCAAATGGTACTTATTTTATCAATTCCGAAAGGACGAAAGGCAAAGTCGACTTCGGCAGAATTCGAACTTAAAACGTGCAGACGGATAAAATGCTGCTAAACATTTCGCCCGGCATGCTAACGATTCTACAATCTTGCCACCTTATTCTGCAGAAAAACTGATGAAAAATTGAATCACAGTCAATCACAAAACAAATGTAAACAAAAGCAAACAAATACAAACAAATGCAAACAAATGTAATTGAAACATTTATAAAGGAATCCAAGGTAAAATTAGATTATAAGATAAGGATAAATATTTTGCTATAATTTCAAAATCAGAATCCCATCACCAGCAATAATATACATGTGCTTATCGTATATATCATTATATAATTTAAACTTATATTGTGATCGTAGGGATTCCGTTAGCTTTCGTTATTGCTATGATCCCTTAAACGTATTTCACAAAAAAAAAGAAAGAAAATGTAATTATTTTTTATTTCGCCTTTATATTCTGGATCAGCGAAACAATAAGGGGTGTAGTTATAAAACTGAAAATAAAAGAGAAAGAGACCATTTATATTTCCATATTTATAGAATCGAATGGATTTTATAGCAGATTTAGAGGCTCGGAATTCTATACAATCACAACAGATTTATAAACATTAAATATTTATTACAATCCTATAAATACAAATGAAGATGACGCAAAATGGAACAGATAAACTCCCACAGACACAGATACACACATACACAGACACACACAAGCACACACACACATCAACACAAACACATATCAACACAAACACACATGTCCTCACGCATACACAAGCACAATGCACATATGGATAAATATATAAAAGAATTCGTTACAAGGATACACTCTGGATGACTATATGTAGGCGAGAATACATTCTATCACTCCAGCTTTCATCTATATTAATTTATTTCGTTCATTTGTTTGTTTCTATCTATCTATCTATCTATCTATCTATTAGTCAAAATTTCTTTCGTTCACTCTCTAGCTCTGTCACTATCGTTCTCTTTTTCTCCCCAGTAAGTATATGCACACATACACACACACACACACACACACACACACCTTCACACATAGACACACATGCATATATTTATTAAACTTTCAAATCATTCGGAAAATAATTACATTAACAACTGGAGAAACATGTTTTATATTATGCATAAATATACATGCAGGCTTTGCTCCACCGTACATGCAGCCATTCAACATAGACAAATATATACGTGTGTGTATGTATACAAACATACATACATATGTATATATATGATGTATGGATGTATGTACACACACACACGCACACACATATATCTATATATATGTATATATACATATTTATATTTACATGAGGCGCACATACATGCATAAAAATATGCATGCATATTTAATATAGATAAGCATTATGTGCAATATATATTAAATATATGTTACATATATATTTCATACATGTTCTTATATTGCATACTCTTCCCCTCACGCGCACACATAGGTACGCACATATACACACACACACAAATATATACATACATTCACAGAACGACTGTATATATATATATATATATATATATATATATATATATATATATATAT
>NC_068999.1:50371578-50376188 GCF_001194135.2 Octopus bimaculoides
TATATATATATATATATATATATATATATATATATGTGTGTGTGTGTGTGTGTGTGTGTGTGTACGTGTGTGTGTGTGTATACTGCATAACTTAATGCAAAGCATATTAACATATCTGCTACACAACGCAGACATGATTTGATATAGAACTTAATACGTTGAGATGCGTGGATACATATGTTCAGTGCATCAAAAGGACAACTTGCTCTGAGTTTTGCCCACAGGGGCGTTGTAGATGTTCAAATTTAGATAACACACACTCACGTATACACAAACACACACATACACACACACAGCATATACAAATACACATATATAGAACAAACGAACACGAGTATCCAAATGTAACTACACTTACCCATAGTCGTATTTGACACGCGCAAATTTATATCATATGTGTTTGTATGTGTATATGTGTGTTTGTGTGTGTGTATATATATATGTATATATATATATATGTTTATGTGTGTGTGCGTGCGTTTGTGTGTATATGCTCGCTATCTATTTATCCATCTGTCTGTCTACATACAAACATATTATTGCACATTTATGCAAACAGACAGCCTAATCTATCCAGATGCAGCCATTCATAGAAACTCACATATAGATGCTCGCGCCTACATTCTCATGCATACGTCCATTTTCCAGATCGTTAGGCATAAGTATAACGCAGTAAAATATCATTTTAACTATATATATTATACAAAATGTATCCATAACTTATTAATAAAGAACATTTTGCATTTCTGAATGATAATTTTATATGCATTTTTCGCAAAGTTGTGAAACGTAAACACAGAAAAAAAAAACAACATAAAATGTAAGAAAGAATACCAAACCTGGCGTGGGAGACGCTTTCTCCATATCTCCATATCCGTTACGTACGTTTTATAGATTAGCAATGTTATCAGATTTCAGCCATCTCTTTGACACGTTAGTTGCAATCAGTTTCTCATCGCGGTATAATTTATCGTACAAAATTTTAAACCACCATGCAGCCAAATAACTAATTAAATAAACTATGCAATGAATTCCTACAGATTTAAAATAGAAACATGCTTAACAACAAGAAAAAACATCATCGTCATCATCATCAACAACAACAATGAAGCTAATCCTTTCTACTGTAGGCACAAGGCCAGAATTTTGGGGTAGGAAACTAGTCGATTACATTGACCCACAACGCTCAACTGGTACTTATTCTATCGACTCCGAAGGGATGAAAAGCAAAGTCAACTTCGGCTGAATTTGAACTCAGAACGTAATGACGGACGAAATGCCGCTAAGCATTAGATTTTTCTCATGTTTTGATCAACCTGGTGTGCTTTTGGTCAGGTGTTAGACGATGTGGCACCCACTGAGCAGAAATCTTCGCCAGGCTAAGTTCATTGTGCAGGATATTCTCAACATTAGCTATTTGATTTATAGTCAATCGCCTGTCGTCCATCAGCATATATAACACGATCAATGCTTTCCTCGGTGCTGGCAGTTTCAGGACGCCCAGACCTTGAGCCCATCTTCTAGACTCTCCATTCCTTTCCTAAATTCAGCTCCCCACTTTTTGCCATGTTGATAAAATTGGAGAGTTATTCTCTAATATAGCAACCATGTCAGCATGGATGTCATAGGGGGCTAAACCCTTCTTTTGCAGGTACTCGATAACAGCACGATACCAAATTTTGTCCATTTTCAAAGTTGCTATTAGTTACTTTTGAAGTCTTGTTTTAACAGTCAGATGTCAGTTTACCTGGAAAGAAACGATGCCTTTTTGATAAGAGTTGAAATTAATGCATGCAAGATTTTGAGGCTCTAACGTCACTCCTACATAGTCAGTCTATGACGCTTTCAACCCATCCTATATATATATATATATATATATATATATATATATATATACACACACACATACATAAACGATAGATTCTTTTATATGCGTGTATGTACGTGTGTGTACATGTGTGAGGATGGATATATCTAATCGCAAAAATGTATCTGCATACAGTTATATATATCTGAATATCATTCAACATCTGGAGGTGTTATACGTCAGAAAACTGCTCAACAAATTTGAAGGATGTAATTCAATGTTTATATAATCGTCTTGAATAATAACTATGATGTTCATTTGTATCTTCGCCGTTAATGGCCTTCTCTGTTCTACACAGTACAATGGCGCTTTCAGAGGGATCGGAAGTTGTCGGTAGGTCATGAAGCCATGGAGGACTAATATTTATATTACACGTTCACAATAGTTCTATGTATGTATGTATGTATGTATGTATGTATGTATGTATGTATGTATGTATGTATGTATGTATGTATGTGTAGCTCCTACAGTATAAACATGTTGGTCATTATCATATATGCTGTAGAAAACCTTTTAATAAAAACGAGTTTTGGATGTGAATAAATCTCATTCCTCATTCCAAACACACACACACACACACACACACACACACACACACACACACACACACACACACACACACACACACATACACGCACACACACATACATACATACATATATATATGTATATATATATAAATATATATATACAGAGAGAGAGAGAGAGAGAGAGAGAGAGAGAGAGAGAGAGTTTTTGAAGTGATATACAGAGATTGTATATTTAGAATAATAAGGTAGTCAGAATGTTGGATGATTATATATATATTTTTTTCTTATTTACTTATTACTTTTTATTTACATTTTGACCGAACGGTTTCAGGGTTATTTTCTTTCGTCGGAACAAAATAAATCTTTTCAACCAAAGAGTTATTCTGTGCCGACATACACACATGTATACACATATGTATATAACGCAAAGCGATGTACTGAATGTCGTATGCGATAGACTCTTAAAATGTCCCTCAAGCTCAAAAAAGAAAAGCAACAGCGTAGATGTTATTGATAGCAACCCCAAATCAGAAGGGGAAATATCTTCAAGAAATTTATAATAAATTCACTGTTGAATTAACTGGTTTAGGAAAAGATATTTGTTGCGTAATTTAGGTGCAACTATGTGTAGCTGTTTCGGCCTCGATTTAGTATCATCAGCATAGCATAGTACACAGTGACTTCGAAGTTTCCCTATTGAACAAGGCTAAAGATACTGAAACTCTGCGTCTAGAAATCAAACAAAGGGGTACATTGGACAGATATCTTGTTTTTACACCTTTTACCGTAAGAGAGAATTCTCTTCTCCACTTTAACTGCAGTGAATTTGTCTTATAAGTTGAAATACGCCACAAACATATTGAAAGTAGCCTGCAGTTTACTTATGCCTAAAAAGCGCTTGGCGCTGATGCTGCCATATATATATATATATATGTTGCGTGTGTGTGTGTGTGTCTATATGTATATATATATATATATATATATATATATATATATGCACACGCACATACACACACACACATATACTTATTCACATATTTATGTAATTACAACCCACTCTCATCCCTGCTTACACATATTTATGTGTAATACCATTATCTATCTATCTATCTATCTATCTATCTATGCATATATATATGTATATATATATGCATATATATATGTATATATATGCATATATATATATATGCATATATATGTATATATATAAATATGTATATATATATATACGTGTGTATATATATAAATACATGCCCACACATACAACCACCCACTCACTCACTCACTCACTCACTCACTCACTCACTCACTCACTCACTCACTCACTCACACACACACACACACACATACACACACGCGCACACAGACGGCCTCCTCCCTTCACTGTTCTCCCGCACACACTCTTATCACTAGATATACTTGTACTTAGTAATAAAGGTAGATGAAAATTTATTGATAAACCTATAAAGAAAGTCTTTGTTGTTTGACAACGTTTCCGAAAAAACACAACTATCTTTATAACAGAACACAGAAATCACTTACAACTTTATGGGCCGACACTGAAAACAATCGTCAAAGGGAAATTTAACCAGGAATAGAAGAATAGGAAGAATGCATTCTTTCATTGATATTTATACGTAAACTCAGACAAGCTATTAATCTGAGATGGAAGTTGAGAATAGAAACCTGTTTGGTTTTCTTTTTTGTTTGTGTTTATGTATTCGTTGTTCTTATGCTGTTTATTATTTTTCATATTTTTGTCCATGTATCGTTCATCTTTTACTTGTGTCAGTCACTGGACTGCGGCCACGCTGGGGCACCACTTTGAAGGGTTTTAGTCGAACAAATCGACACCAATGCTTATTTCATTTATTTACTATTTTGTTTTAACTTTGGTTCTTATACTATCGGTCTGTTTTGCCGAACCGCTATTTTACGGGAATACAAACAAACCAACACCGTGTGTCAATCAGCTGGTGGAGAGAGCGCAAACACAAACAATAAAACGCGCGCGCGTGTACACACACACACACACACACACACACACACACACACACACACGATAGACTTCCACTCGGTTTCCATTTACCAGATTCACTCACCAGGCTTCGGTCGTCCCACGATTATAGTAGAACACTCTTTCCCAAGTTTCCGCGTAGTGGGACTGAAACCTAAACCGCATGGCTGCTAAGCGAGCTTCTTAATCTTCAAAC
>NC_068999.1:50376338-50377086 GCF_001194135.2 Octopus bimaculoides
TATATATATATATATATATATATAACAAATAATAAAAGAGTATATGCATATATACGTACAGGTATGTGCATACCTACGTCAACCTGTATATATAGGTGCATATCTGGGTACAGGACATTGCGAACAAAACGTAGACAAAAAAATGATAATAACCAGAGTACAGAACACACACAGGCCACATAGAGAACATTTTCTTTCATCAGCTACCCCCATTCTAACACAGGCGCTTCGAAGAGTAGGGCAGGACGCATCATATATATATATATATATATATATATATTCATAACTTTTAAAGCTACACGCTTATACACTCACACACTTCCAAACTTGTATTTATCTTCATATATTTGCGTACACACGCACTGCAAATCCACATATGAAGTGTGTATATGGTGATTAAAACCTAAAGACTGTGTGTGTTTGCGTGTGTAGTACGAAATGCTGATACCTTGCTTAGTGTTGTTCTATGTTTTTTTTCTCTCTCACCAAACTGATCCAGAGACTTAGGAATCAATCACGATGTGTCCGATTGGCGATTATCTTTGTCGGATCACCTTATATCCTTACATCTGGAAACACATCACGAATGGACACATTATATCCGTTGATTTGTCTTATTATCCCTTTGTGTAATCAGTTGGTTTCCTGTTCGCTCTTATGGCGAACGTGCGTGATTGATACCAATACAACAGATGCAACCTCACCACCACCAACCACCACCACCACCACCACCACCACCACTACCACC
>NC_068999.1:50377760-50379660 GCF_001194135.2 Octopus bimaculoides
CTGAAGAAGAAGAAGAAGAAGAAGAAGAAGAAGTTGAAGAAGAAGAAGAAGAAGAAGAAGAAGAAGAAGAAGAAGAAGTTGAAGAAGAAGTTGAAGAAGAAGAAGAAGAAGAAAAAGAAGAAGAAGAAGAAGAAGAAGAAGAATATGTAAATATATGTTAAAAACGTAACTGTTGGAATCAACGGCATCGTTGTCCGTAGCTGACAGCAGTGATAGCAACAACTGCAACAACAACATCAATAACGTAAAAGACGAACTATAACAGCAAAGAATAAAGGAAAATAAAAATGAAATGAGAATAGCAAAAAAAAAACGTATAAAATAAATATAATGAATTATAAAAAAATGTAGTTTATGAAAGAATTTATATTAATATCGTAGACGAACTCACAAATTCATACACACACGCATACATAGGCACACTGATGTGTATATGTATGTATGTGTGTACGTATGTGTGTATGTATTTAATGTATGTATGTGTATATCTATCTGTCTATCTGTTTATCTAACTTATATACACGCGTCACACACCCAAACACCTGCACACACACCCAACAACATGCACCCAAACATATGCACGTACACCTAAGCACACACACGCGCACACAAGCACACATACACATGCACACACACACTTATATATATATACACTGATAATATACGCATGTAAATACATGTATATTATGCATATTAAGATATACGCATGTATATGCGTGTGCGTGCGGGTATATATAAATTCACATATGCATACACATCTATGCAAACACACACCACACACACATACACACACACGCACGCACGCGTGCACACACACACACATATACACACGTGTGTATGCATATACACCCATACACCCTTATGTATGTATGAAATATTAAAAAATGGAAAAATCACGTAAAAAATGTGTGTGTATGTGTGTGTGTGTGTGTCTGAGTGTGAGTCTGTGTGTGTGTTTGCATGTGTATGGTGAGGGTGAAAGCCCAACTAAAAATGGAAGAAAGTTATAAAATTGGAAGAACAAATACAACAAAAAAAAAAACAACAAAGAACACAGATAAGAAAAAATAAACGAAATAAGATAAACAAAATACATAGAATAAATGGGGAAAAAATGAACGCTCGAACGAACGAAATTAGAAAGATAGAAAGAAATTGATTGATCCTTTTGTAAATATACCAAAGACGTTTTTGGTCTCCAACACACGTATTTTTACAATTTCTAAAGAATTCTGAGAAATGCATACGTAATCACACGTCGTCACATTGATGTAACTGTTACTACGATTGAATAGCGAATTACATATAGAAAAATAGCAAGATTAAGGGGAAAAAGTTTACAAAAATAATAAAAAAAAACAAAAAACAAAAGCGAGCAAAATTTAACTGGTCACCATTATATTTTATCATCATCATCATCATCATCCTCATCACCATCACCACCATCATCATCATCATCATTATTGTTGTTGTTATTGCTACTATTATTACTTTTATTAATGTTGCTACTACTACTACTACTACTACTACTACTACTACTACTACTACTACTGCTGCTGCTGCTGCTGCTGCTGCTGCTGCTACTACTACTACTACTACTACTACTACTACTACTACTACTACTACTACTACTACTACTATTTTTTTATTATCATCATCATTGTCATCCTGACTGTTATAAAATTTCTTTGTGATATGAAAGGTACACCAATTTTTTTCTTCTTGCCTATATTATTATTATTATTATTATTATTATTATTATTATTATTATTATTATTATTATTATTACAATGAACGAGGCAGAACATTTTGCAAGACTTGCATGCTTAATGTCTTCATGTGGTTTATGAAATGCTTTTGAATGAACAACTTGAAATATTTACAGACTCTCGTTTCTATA
>NC_068999.1:50380734-50383307 GCF_001194135.2 Octopus bimaculoides
ATATAAGTGCGTCTTTATGCTTCTTTGTACTCGGGTTTGTTTTTATCATCGCTTGAAACCGGAGTGATCGTGTTTAGGTCTTCGCAATTTAACGGTTCGATAAGAGACCGAAGTAAAGAAGGTGATATGTTCCACTAAAACCTTTCAAGGCGTTACTCCAACATGGATGCAGAGCAATGACTGAAACAAGTCAGATAAAAGATCTCTATATATTTTTTAATAGGACACACTGGAAAACGTACTCATGGTTGTACTCTTCCGAACGAGCCAAGGAAACTGCGTTTCCATTGGTTTTTCAAACTGCTGACACTATTGGGAGAAGTGCCACTGCTTTTCTCTGACGGCAGTGACATTTGAACTCATTATATACACCCTATCAATTACACCAATCTATTGCTCCGAAAGGGTACATATTTTGTTTTTTTACACATATTACACATCGTTTCTGCATCGTTTTTACACGTCTTCAACTAAAATACAAGTGAACGAAATAACGTCTAGGTGCTAGAAACAGAAGCTAAATATATGGCCCTCAACTACGCCATGCAGACAAAATTACATGGCTCAATGAAAGATAATATGGTTACATCTGGAGTGATCTTGACCAGGGGTTAAATCAACCTCAAGCACAATCACCACCAGTAGCAGCAGTAGCAGCCACACCACCACCAGCACAACCACCAGGACAACGACGATGACTCTGACCACATCTTTCTCCAGCGAAATAAAACTCACAGAATAAAATAGTTTGATAAAACCGTATCACGTGATTTCCAGATTTAACCAATGGGTTTTCGTTTCTCCTCAGGGCTTTCTACAATTTACTCCGGGTCAAAGAGATAGCTTGCTTCCCTTTTGCTCATTGAGAGAAAAAAAACCGTTGAACAGCGAGTGTACACACACACACACACACACACACACACACACACACACACACACACACACACACACACACACACACACACACACACACACACACATGTATACATACACACATAGACGTACGCATATATCTGTATGTATATATCAAAAGGTAACAATCTACTCTGTGTTTTGCCTTTGGCTGTTCGTCCTGAACAGTTGAAACTCAGGGTGAGCAGACCGTCAACCTGTAATATATTATTTATGTCGTTCCATTCAACCGATCGTATTGAATTCTACATCAGATAATAATGTTTGTACGATACATAATATATAATAATATATATCTGTGTACTTTACAGCTTGTACAATACTCTGTATATATATACATATATATATATATATATATATATATACAAGTACATATATATATGTATGTATGTATGTATGTATGTATGTATGCATGTGCATGCATTTATTTGTGTATGCCATGTTTTTGTGGCGTGTTTCTAACGACTACATCTATATTGTATTATTTTGGTAGGATTTTGCGATATTCTCATTTGCATATCCGAGCTACAAGTACATATGGAAGATACCATTGTGACTACTCTATAAATTTGAAGCTATGTATCAGTTTTAGGAAGAAAAAAAAATTAGAAAACATATACAAAACAATCATTAATTTTGTTATTATCCGTTTTGATTATTTGCTTCTTAAGAAGAACTCAATGTTTATGTGGATGGCCTTTGGCCAAAAACACAGTCATCATCGAGATACAAGAAACAAGGGGAAGATAACCGAATTGAAGGAATAATGAAAGCAAAAGTCTTTGCTATTGACAAGAGGAGATTATAAATCTTTGGCGTTGAAAGAAATATGGTGTTTATATTTACACATCGTATTAACTTAGTTTGCACGAAAACAGCATCACAAAAAAATATGATTATACAAAAAGGAAAAGAAAAGACGAATAAAACGTTCCCTTAATTACATAAAAGCAAAACAGAAAAAAAATATATGCATAATATAAATGAGAAAAACAATAGCAAAAAACAATAACAAAACAGTAACTGAAGGAAATGAAATAAAATAAGATCGAAATAATATATGACTGGATAAGGCAGCTAATCGAAGAGAATTTATTGAAAAGGATTAGTGTGATTGAAGAGCGAGATCTATTATTTTATGAATCAGATATTTCGTTGAGATTGAACTAAAGAAATGAGAAGCATGGGGAAAAAAACAAGATGGACGGACGCCTGGCGTGGCCATGCATATATTTTTATATGTTTTAGTTAGGAGAGAAGGGTAATGGTAATGACTCTTCATAGGGCTTCCCAGGAGGAAGGGAGGTGGGGGAGAGAGAGAAAGGTAGCCCCTAATCAGAGACTTGGCTTCAATGCTTGCAGCAGAGTAGTCTCTTCTGCTGAAGGAACTCGAGGTGGTGGATAGGTAGTGATGTTCGTAATGAGACAATTGGGCGCAGTTGTTTGGACGTTGATGACTTGCCATGGCTGGCTGGACGTTCAACCTGTATTGGCGACAGTACGATTTAGCGTGAGAGGCAAAGAAGTATGCACACACATACACACAAACACACGCGGATAGTACTATATACATACATATAGAAAGAGTGAAAAGGATAGTGAGAGAGAGAGAGAGAGAGAGAGAGAGAGAGAGAGAGAGAGAGAGAGAGAGAGAGAGAGAG
>NC_068999.1:50383459-50384245 GCF_001194135.2 Octopus bimaculoides
GAGAGAGAGAGAGAGAGAGAGAGAGAGAGAGAGAGAGAGAGAGAGAGAGAGAGAGAGAGAGAGTGAAAGAGAAATTTATATATCATACCTAATGTATATACGCCGTTGATAGGTCAGTTACTGCGGAATTTGTCTTGTGATAACGTCCCTTAATATGATGCTGTGTTAAAAACAATAAACATCGGAGTGAGACGAAAAGTTGTGCCCTTGAGTAATACACTTTATTTCACGTTGCTCCAATCCACTCAGCTGCCAAACAATGAGTAGTATATTTATTGTGTTTTTAACACAGAACGTCCATAAGAGTTGTTATATCCGAAGGAATACTGCAGTAATTGGTCTATTAATGGTGTCTATGCGCTAAGTATGATACATAGATGACTATATAAATTCAATACTGCCTCAGCTGTATACCTCAGTTGTGTTTTTGTATATAATATATATGTGTATATATATATATATGTATGTAGACAAAGAGATAAAAGAAAGAAGAAAGATAATGTTAAAACAAATTGTTTTTGAAATAACAAATGTATTCTATTACGTAAGAAGATTAGCAGACACTTTCAGTGCGGAAAAAAACTATTCTGCAGCTATCCTGAGTATTGATAAATTAATATTGATTACAGATGTTTAATTAAGGCCAAAACTGGAAGCTTTGTTCATATATTCAATTATATATGAACACTAACAGGCCATCCACTTCCCCACATCTACTGTGATTGTTTTTTCTCTGTATATATATATATACATATATATATATATATATATATATATATATATATA
>NC_068999.1:50384651-50386241 GCF_001194135.2 Octopus bimaculoides
TATATATATATATATATATATATATATATATATATATATATATATATATATATTTATATATGTGTACATATACATATGTACATATAAGTATATATGTACACCCCTGAAACGTATGTATATCACAGTAGACCTAACATTAGAAGACCTTGATCGGATTTATTAATACCTAAAATTAATAAATCAATATATTCCTTTGATTTGATTATATTTTGGAATAATTTGGTTTAAAACTATTCCGTCAGTCTTCTGTTTATCGAGATCGCAGATTCCCTAAGAACTGGTGCATCAAATGCATCCAACAGGTTGTTCAACTCTGAGCTTGGTTAAAAGATACCTACAAAAAAATGAACAAATATATAACGAAAAATAGTATTTTATTCTTAATTTTATTTTTTATCTTTTTCAATCTTCTCGGAAATGATTTACATAATTAGTGTAACTGAATTATTTTTTTCTAATCGGTAATTTTTTTCTAATATCTATTACAGAGCTTGTGGGTATATTGTAATTATAGTGATTCTACATGCAGCTACAAAGAACAGTTCCAGAGTAAAAATATGGTATCGCATCGCTCGTGATCTTTGCCTCGAGAGGCAGAATTTCGCCAATCCAGGTTCAAAATGTGTCAGACAACATGGAACGTGTATATGTATAATTTTACACATATATGTATGTATGTATGTATGTATGTATGTATGTATGTATGTATCTATCTATCTATCTATCTATCAATCTATCTATCCAACCATCTACCTACCTACCTACCTACCTACCTACCAACCTACCTACTTACCTACCTACCTACCTGTCTGTCTGTCTGTCTGTCTGTATCTATCTATCTATCTATCTATCTATCTATCTATCTATCTATCTATCTATCTATCTATCTATCTATCTATCGTTTGAGTTTCTATCGTTTGAGTTTCTATCGTTTGAGTTTCTATCGTTTGAGTTTCTATCGTTTGAGTTTCTATCTATCGTTTGAGTTTACACAGTATGGCCGAATGGTTAAGAAACTCATTTCTCTGTCAAGGAGAACTCGGATTCTATCTGAGTCTGTACCATCTTGGTCCAGAGTAATTTTCCATAACCTCGGATCCGATTTTACTTCATGAGCGAAATGCAGTAGATGGAGATTGCGTAGAAAATGGATTGTACATATACTCCAAATGTCCAGCTAGACTTACTGTGTCAAGGTGATTCCGGTTGAAAATTACACCACGTGTAAGCGTTATCTGTGGAATACCCTGCTGTTTACATGCTAATTCAATGAACGATGTACTTCAATTATTAAAAGACAACTAATTCTGACCGACATCCATAAAAAAAACAACTTCGCAGGCTGTGTGATAAGAAGCTTGTCTCTCAACCACATGGTTCCAAGTTCAGTCCCAATGCGTGGCATCTTGGGCAAGTGTCTTCTGCTGTAGTCTGAAGCCGACCAAAGCCTTGTGAGTGGATTTGGTTGACGGAAGCTGAAAGAAGCCCATCGTATTTGAATATATATATATATATATATATATATATATACACTCTTCAACAGAAAGGAATACAAGAAAATAAACACACTCACACACACACACACACACA
>NC_068999.1:50386251-50387164 GCF_001194135.2 Octopus bimaculoides
TTTGTCTCCCACCACCGCTTGACAACTGGTGTAGGTGTGTTTGCGTCTCCGTAATCTAGCGTTTCGGCAAAAGATCCCGGTAGAATAAATACCAGGCTGCACGAAAAAAAAAAAAAAAGTAGTGTGGTCGAGAAGTTCAAACTAAAATTCTTCAAGGTGTTGCCCCAGCATGGCCTCATTCTAATGAATGAAACAAAAAAGATAAAAGAAAAAAGATAGACTAGCTATATTTTAAGATGAAATAGTTATATTTTAAGAAAAACAGATAAAATAGTTATTTTGTTTAGATATTCGTCCTGCTCATTTATATTTAGCTTCAGGTCAACTCTGATCGAGAAGATATTTCAGCTTTTTACCATTCCATATTTTTTTCAGGAATAATGAATCTATTCTTCTATTTAAACATGTATGATGTAATATTCAGGATATTTGGTGTCTGTTTTTAGTTGAGTGAGCGACATTATAAATTCTTCGTTTTAAGAAGGAAGCGCTTTCACGCCATATATGTATATTTGATAATTAGAAATCAAATATACACACATGGTGTATAGTAGAGAATATATATAGTACATGGTGGATATAGTAATATAATACTTAGCGGCATTTCGTCCGTCTGTACGTTCTGAGTTCAAATGCCGCCGAGGCCAACTTTACCTTTTATCCTTTCGGGGTCGATAAATTAAGTACCAGTTAAGTGCTGGGGTCGATCTAATCGACTGGCCCCTTCCCCCCAAATTGCAGGCCTTGTGTCTATTATTATTATTATTATTATTATTATTATTATTATTATTATGATAAGGCCACGAGCAGGCAGAAACGTTAACACGCCGGACGAAATGCCCACCGGTATTTCGTCTGTCTTTACGTTCTGAGTTCAAATTCCACCGAGGTCGACTTTGTCTGTCATCCTTTC
>NC_068999.1:50387366-50390824 GCF_001194135.2 Octopus bimaculoides
TTTAGGTGTTGTACCTACAGCAGAAAGGATCATTAATAAAGCGGTGAGCTGGCAGAATCGTTAGCCCGCTGGATAAAATGCTTAGCGGAGTTTCTTCTGACTTCACGTTTTGAGTTCAAATTCCACCAATATGGAATTTGGCTTTCATCCTTTTTGAAGCTAATCACACACGCATACACCCCAACACCCACCAACATATATCGTGTATGTTTGTGTGTGTGAACGTATATATATATATATATATATATATATATCATAACTATAAATGCATATATACGTGTGTATAAATACCTGTATATATATATATATATGCATGATTACATACATAGACACACAGACACAGACACAAACACAGACACACAGACACTCACATACATACACACATATTTATATATAATGTTACGTATTGTCCTTACGAACAAGTAAAGATTAAACGAAAAACGGAAGTGACAAGAGTATAATGGAAAAAAAAAACAATAACAAAAAACCTAAAAGCCACGTATTTTCGATGGGCCTGCATAATGAAGTACTGGAACAATTAACAGACACTGTCTAAGAGAAAGATTGTGTGCATTAGCAAAATTTACCGGTGTCTCAATAAGGAACCATACAAGCACACCATACATGAACTACAAACAAGACAAATATTTCTTACCTTAGAAGATGCTGTCCATTTGTATTAAGTTTGGTTTGTTTGACATGGTGATAAAACTCAGTACGGTAAAATACAATACCTTATACTCATGTGTAACGCATTACCTGCTCCTATCCAAGTGATTCAGTATGTTTTGCTTTGAGATTATTGGAGATAATATGGAAAAAATTAAATAGTAGTGGCAGTCGTCGTCGTCGTAGTAGTAGTAAAATGACTACTACTACTACTACTACTACTACTACTACTACTACTACTACTACTACTACTACTACTACTACTAACAGAACTGACCGAATTTTTCCAATCAGGTTTCCATTAATTTCGTGTCGTTCTTTCTTGCGCTATTCTTTCTCGGTGGATTGCAAAGTGCGCCCTCATGCCAGCATTATTGTCATGTATATGTATGCATGCATGCATTATGCATACATGTATGTATGAATGCTATATATATATATATATATATATATATATATATATATATATATATATATATATATATATATGTATCAGAAATTGGCAAGATAGTTTACATTGTATTGAATAAAGGAAAAAAGAACCTTCACAACTGATATTTAATTCTGCCAGGCTAACTTCAACAATTTTGATATTCCGGTCTTCCTATCAATCATTTCTGACAGAATTCCAACGGAAATGGTAATCAGAATCACGGGTAGGATCCAATAACCACAGATCTGCCACACAATATTTTTTTCCATAATCGAAGTATTCTTAATCTCAATAATCTCCGGTCGAGAATTCTGGTATTTGAATGGTAATTAAATATTGAATTTTAAAACAAACATTACATTTTTGTGCGTGGTATACAGAGTTCTAACTGCAAATTTTGTAATCAATTACTCAAAAAGAGTTAACGTGATAAAGGAATAATGTGATTAAACAATAAATCACAACTGGTTCATGGAAGTGCAAATGTTCGAACCAGTAGGGTAGTGGAACAACGAACCGAGTGGTGAAAGGTTCGTATCTTGTTGCCACTAAAGCGTGATATCTGTGATTAGTCGACCTGACCTAACTCTCTTATTTTGATAGATCGCTTGTTTATTTCAATTAACACGTCTTCAGTGTTTAGTCAAATGAACTACATTCTCATTGCATTATAGTTTATGTGGCTAAGGCGGTGAGCTAACAGTGCTTAATGGCATTTACGTTCTGAGTTCAAATTCCACCGGGGTCGGCTTTGCTTTTCATCCTTTCGGGATGTATAACATATTATGCTTTACATATATGATATATAAAAACATAAAAATATCAGTAATTATTAAAATATATAACGTAGAGCATAGGAAGTAGAATAGTATCTTACAGCTGTTTCAGCCAAGAGGTCATAGTACCCCACTTTACTTCCATCCCTTCAGTGAACTGAAGTATTTGGTAGATAAGATTAAGGTACTTGAAGTATTTGGTAGATAAAATTAAGGTACTTGAAGTATTTGGTAGATAAAATTAAGGTACTTGGGTATATATATATATATATGTATGTATATGTAAAAGCGTGTATATATGTATGTATTTATATTTATAACTTAACCTTATGAACTTTCTAAACTCTCTGACGAAACCCAGAGGCACACCCAAGTACCTTAATCTTATCTACCAAATACATCAGTTCACTGAAGGGATGGAAATAAAGTGGGATACTATGACCTCTTGGCTGAAACAGCTGTAAGATACTATTCTACTTCTTATCCTCTACGTTATATATTTTAATCATTACTAGTGTTTTTATATTATGTGTATGTAAAGCAGAATATGTTATACATTATGTATAATGTTATAATGGTGTTTTGTAAAAAATAAATAAATAGACATAATATAATGTCTTAAAGTTGATGAATACCACCTCTTGATCCCCTCCATTTTCTTATTTTTTTAATATATTTTCATATATATATATGGGATGCGCATTATTAAATGTGTGATATCGCACCGCCATTTGAAATAACTAACAGTGCATCAAAACTGTAACTTCGTCAAGAGGGTAAAATATAGAATGATAAGACAAATAGCAACTCCACTATATGAAGAAGAATGGTTGGTGTGATCAGCCAAAACCCCTTAACTCTGTGCCTTAACATGACCGCAGATCATTGATTAAAACCAATAAAAGAATAAAAACACACACGTATATATATATATATATATATATATATATATATATATATATATATTTCTTGTAGTCATGCGTACATATTTTGGCACTTATCTCTAGGAAGCTGCCGAAATTTTAGTGACATTAACCGACAGCTGATGATAGTACATCCCACAGCGAAAACAATATTCTAATTGCTTCACATGTACTTATACAGTCACTCACATATTCTTTTGTGCCTCATACTCTTTATCTCCTTCTCCATACACGCGCACACACACACACACACACACACACACACACACACACACACACACGATACACCCGTAACCAAACACCACAAACACACACAATGCGTTTATGTACTACAATACAAATACACACATCCATACATATAAAGATATACATACATACATATATACATACATGCATACACACACGGACACGCACACACACACACTCACACACACAGACACACACACATAATGCATTTATGTACTGCAATACACATACACACACGTATACATACATATATAGACATACATATAAAATATATGCGTATATACATATGCGTGTGTATACACGGACGTATTATATTCTTCTATGATATATATGCATTCATATACTGTCGGATTTGCTAATATATACATACATACATACATACATATATATATATATATATATATATATATA
>NC_068999.1:50391742-50397474 GCF_001194135.2 Octopus bimaculoides
TTTTTTCCTTTTCCTTTTCGTTTTTAGTTTTACCATTTTGGCTTATCTTTTTCTTTACTTTATTTGTTGTTTTATTTCTTTCTTTACATCCTTTCTTTACTTTCTTTCTTTCTTTCTTTCTTTCTTTATTTCATCCTTTCTTTCCTTACTTCTTTTTATTTTATATTGGCAATATTTCAACAAATAATGCTTCGGTCAAGAAAATGTGTTTATGTATGTATGTATGTATGTATGTATGTATGTATGTGTATATATGTATACTCATGTACATGTATGTATGTTTCTATGTATGTATGTTTGCATGTATAGTATTCATGTATATATATATATATATATATATAAATATATATAGACAGGCACACACATATAAGGAACAATTCCTACTTATAAAATAAAAGAAAAGAAAGGTAAACTGCAAATGAATAAACAAAAACACAAAGGCTAAAAACCATCAGTAGGAGGAGAGAATTTTCTGTTCAACAATAAAACAATAACAACACCAACGAAGATATTTTTTGTTGTTTTGGCTTTCTCCCACAGCTGTGCCAACTCCAAGACCATGGTCAGTTGCCAGTAAACTGTAGTTCAATACTAACCGATGTCCCTGAAAACAATTATCGACCACTACCATTCCGCCTTGGTGAGCGGTCGATGTAGCTGTGTGGATAAGACCACTACATATTTGCGTGTGTATAAGAGCCTTGAGTTCGAATTCATTGAGGGCATTTCATATTTTGGTTTTTGTGGCCCCGAAGAGAACTGGTTTCATATTTTGGCAGAAGGCCTGCAATTTCAGGCGGTGGGTGAATGAGTTTGGGGTTAAATCGATTACATTGACTCCAGTGCTCAACTGGTACTTAATTTATCGATCCCGAAAGGATGAAAGGCAAAGTTGACCACAGCGGAATTTGAATGTATACACGGACGAAATGGCGCTAAGCAGATTGCCCTGCGTGCTAACGATTCTGCCAGCACGCTGCCTTCTTCTTCTTCTTCTTCTTCTTCTTCTTCTTCTTCTTCTTCTTCTTCTTCTTCTTCTTCTTCTTCTTCTTCTTCTTCTTCTTCTTCTTCTTCTTCTTCTTCTTCTTCTTCTTCTTCTTCTTCTTCTTCTTCTTCTTCTTCGTCAAATACCTACTAATCTAGAGTTCTCGTACAGGTTTGAAAACAATGGATATCATACTCTATGTGTTCTTTCTCTATTTCTAAGAAATTTTGCTATAAGTATCGGTGAGGCTGTCTCAATTTGTTCTTTGGAGGGTTCATAAAAAGTCCCTGTGATTTAGCAGGACACATGTAAGCCAGCTTTCATGTGCATGGGTGATAGGTTGAAGCAAAGAAGCACTCGCTTTTGTAATACGATATTGCCATGCAGTCGGCCTCTTACTTAATTGTTATATACAATGCACCTGTTTGGTTAAAAGCACGTTTTCAAAACACCTGATCTGAATTCGAAGAAGTTTTTCCTTTGATGGTGTGTATGTGTGTGTGTGTGTGTGTGTGTGTGTGTGTGTGTGTGTGTGTGTGTGTGTGTGTGTGTGTGTGTGTGTGTGTGTGTGTGTGTGTGTGTGTGTGTGTGTGTGTGTATGAAACTGTAAAAATGTTATCGTCGTTGTTATTGTTGTCATCGTTGTCATTTTTGTTGTCAACATGTTTACAATGCTACTGTTTACCGCCGAAATGTCATATTTTTTACGCTTCTGCTTGGCAAACCATATCTATGCGTATTAAGCTATTATTGTAATTGTTTATTATTATTTGATTTATTTTTCAAAATCTCTTAAACATCATTAATGTCTTCGTTCTTATTTTTCAATGTCTATATAATCTAAGTTACAATGATGTTTTGCTTCATTTGTTTTGTTTGAAGTGCATTTGGTCATTTTGCAACACGCAGCTATGTTTACAAAAATTGTCTCGACAAAATGATAAATATAAAACAAAATATCTAGAAAAAAAGAATCATTGATATCTGCTACAAAATGTGAAATATTTAATACCATTAAGAAATCCTTTGCTCCTGAAATAATCCAAATATTTAAAAAGAGAACAAACTTACATTTATAAAAGGTAAAAATTAAAAACTTTGGAATGAGTTAACAAGTATCTTTTTAGAAAGAGAAACAACATCAATAACAGTGGCATACGTAAGCGCACGCGCGCATAAAAATGGCTTCTTTAGTTTCCGTCTACCAAATCCACTCACAAGTCTTTGTTCTGCTCAAGGCAATAGCAGAAGACACCAATGTACCACGCAGTAGGACTGAACTCGGAACCGCGTGGTTGGGAAGCAAAACTTGTTACCACACATGTATGCCTACACTATAGTGTTCATTTTAATCCTTTCGTACATTTTGTTTTGTGTTTTGATTTGTTTTTTTCTAGTCCATTTAGTGCTTGTCATGTGATGTATTTATGTGTGGTTGTCAATTTGGTTGTGAAAAATGTTGTGTGTAAATAAAAATTTTACAAGTTTGTGAAACAAACCTCTTCTTTCAAATTTAGTTCTTTTTACAAATACTCAAAAAACAAAAAACAAAAAAACCTCCATTCATTTGGTAATGCTTGAATAAATCATGTTTCGAAGTGAGAATAAAAACAAAAGTAGCTACAGTGCGTGAGTAAAGTATAATAATAATAATAATAATAATAATAATAACAATAATAATAATAATAATAATAATAATAATAATAATAATAATAATAGTAATAATAATAATTTCATTTATTTGTCACCATGGTGATGATGATGATGATGATGATGATTATGATGATGACGATGACGATAATAATAATAATAATAATAATAATAATAATATTAAGAATAATAATGGTAATGATCATTGCCGCCTAATTTTGGCGCTTGCGTAGAAAATAAAAATGTTCTGTGGTATTCGTTATGAACGTTTGCCTGTCTCAGGAAATGACAATATGATATTGCTATAGAGACAGACAGAAAAAAAACAAACAAACAAAAATAAAAAAAACGAAAAAAGCCTGATTGCACCAAATAAACCTAATATCATTTTTCCATGACAAAATGACAATAGTGTACTAATTATCGACAGATCAATACCGAATAACTATAATGTTGTGCAGAAGCGAGCGAAAAATAATGCCAAGGAATTTCACGAATGTAGCACTGTTGAATGAAAAGAAAAATTATAGCAGTTAATGAACGTGTCTGCCACCCAAGATGTAATTGGTACGACTGAAATAGTACGCAATCGCTTATTCTGAAGGCATTGACAAATTACGTATAAAGGATGAAGATAGTAATAACAGGTCTTTAAAATAGTAATAACAGGGTCTAAAAATATTGTTCAAGCATTTTCTCGGAGTATTTATTAACCTTGAATATTGTTATGCATGTTGTTACGTTCTTTTGAAGATGTGAATAGTTCTTGATTTCAGATAGAAGGTTACTGATGTGTTTCTCTAACCATGAAATATTGGTTTCATATTTTGGCACAAAGACAGCAACTTCACTGAAAGGATGAACAACAGCAAAGTCGACCTCAGTGGCATTTGAACTTGGAAGAAATTCCGCTAAGCATTTTCATCCCGGCGCGATGACGATTCTCTCAGTTCGCTGTCTTCTACCCATGAAATTTTCTTTTTCTTTTTGCGCCCTTTTAAAGCCTAGACAGGCTCATGGGCCTGGTTTCCCGCATTCTATGGCGTATGTGTTCCCCAGCTGGACGGGACGCCAGTCCATCGCAACGTTACTCATTTTTGCCAGCTGAGTGGACTGGAGCAACGTGAAATGAAGTGTTTTGCTCAAGAGCACAACGCGTCGCCTGGTCCAGGAATCGAAACCACAATCTTACGATCATGATGCTGACACCCTAACCACTAAGCCACGTGCCTCCATCTCCCCATGAAATACTGATCTCAAATTTTGACACAAGGCCAGAAATTTTTTAGGGAAGGGGTAAGTCGATAACATCGCCCCTAGTGTTCAGCTAGTGTTTATTTTATCGACACCGATAGAATAAAAAGCAAAGTTGATCTCGGCGGAATTTGAACTCAGAACGTAAATCTGAAGAAATACCGCTAAGCATTTTGTCCAGCGTGCTAACGACTCTGCCAGCTCGGTGCCTTCTAGCCATGAAATAGTGATTTCAAATTCTGGCATAAGGCTAGCAATTGTTGTGGGAGGGGCAAGTTGATTACATCGACTTATTTATATGTAGAGATGTCCTCCTTTAATGCTTCCATCTTTTCCCTATTATATTTGGATAATATCAAAGAGGTCAAATAGCGATATTCTTTAAAGAATTATTCTTGAAATATTGTATTGCGATATTACGAAACTATTGATCATTTCCCGGACATTTTTAGGAATGCTGTAACCCAGCGAACTGCTTAGATTTTTGGTCAAATGTCTGAGCTGTCGGCAGTTATTCAAGTACTGATGTTAAGTTCTTAGTAAAGAGACGAATAATTTGTTTGATATTATCAAATTATTGAGCTCTCTACATGGAACTTAACAACCAGAACTTAAAAAAACTGCCGATTGTTCAAACATTTGATCAAAATCTAACCAGTTAACTAGGTATAAGCTTTCTTAAAAACCGTCCAGTGAATGATCAATGGTTTCATTGTCTTAGCAAGGTTAGATAAGATCAAACAAATTATTGGACTCTCTACTTGGAACGCAAACCCAGTACTTAAACAACGGCCCACCGTTCAAAACGTTTACTAAAAAACTAACCAGTTAGCTAGATATAAGTTTTCCTAATAGAGTCCATGGAATGATCAATGATTTCGTTGCTGTAGCAAGGTTGGACAGTATCAAACAAATTATTCCTCTCTTTACTAGGAACTTAACACCAGTATTTAAACAACTGCCGACAGCTCAGACATTTGACCAAAAATCTAACCAGTTCGTTGGGTTACAGCATTCTTAAAAATGTCCGGGAAAGGATCAATAGTTTCGTAATATCGCAATACAATATTTCACGAATAATTCTATAAAGAACATCACTACTTGACCTCCAATTAAATATTAACCCTGTTAGTTTCATAACATTAAAATATTCTTCCAGTGTCTGAGTTTATGTGCCAATCATCTTACTCTCTTTATATTATTATTATCATTATTATTATTATTATTATTATTATTATTGTTATTATTATTATTATTATTAATGAAATTTTCTTGTCTATAAGATAACAATGGATAATCAAAATTAGCAAATTCGGTGTGGCCGCAAATAACTAACAGGCACCGTTGACTTCCACTCATTAAAATTCGTCAATAGTTCATAAAATTGGCTGTAATACAACATCTGAAATGCGGACGTTTAATTGGATTTAATAATGCAGCAAATGATTATATTTTTGTTACATAAGAAAAAGTTTAATCGAAACGAAAGAATGAAAGACACGTGAAGAAGTTATTAAGACGGAGGTGACGGTGAGGGGAGAAGACAACAAAATGTGATGCAGTGCTTCTCATGAAGTGTATCATGATTATTGTTGAAAACGTCTTCTTAACACTGGCTTGATCTTTCATTATCTAATTGCTTCTTAGATAACTATTTTGGTAATTATTTCTGCAAGATTATTGATACATATATATTTACACACAGACACACACGCAAACACAGACAGACACGCACACACACACGTATATATATATGTATATTTCTCTCTCTTCCTTTCTCTCTATCTATGTGTTTATCTATGCATATATATATGTATCTCTCTCTCTCTCTCTGTATATATAT
>NC_068999.1:50397671-50402514 GCF_001194135.2 Octopus bimaculoides
TGTGTGTGTGTGTGTGTGTGTGTGTGTGTGTGTGTGTGTGTGTGTAAAGTTAAGGTGACTTCTGAAGTCACCTCGAGATAGAAATAAGCCGTTCGGGGTCAAATGAATACATTACATATTACACAACCGACCGATTGATAATGTTTGACCTCCAAGATGATTGTTTGCAATATGAGGAGAGCGAATGAACTGACTGTTAACTAGACACCTGTGGCTGTGACGTTTTTATCTCAGGAAAATTGGTCTTCAGAGATTTATTGAAGAGTTGCTGCTATTGATTTCTGTTCGCATCAATGTCGGCCGTAGTGTTGTGGTAATTACGTAGATAATTAAACCTTCAACCCGATTTAAGTTTCCTGAGTGAAGACACACACCGTATGTCTTGGAATAAGCATGAACATCACAATTTAGTGACAAATACAATCCTCTTTTTTTCCTTTTATCAGTAACTGGACGGCGGTCATCAACGATACAGGGGACAGCAGGCCAAAAAATAGCATTTAAATGGCCGAAGGATTAAAATTAATCAAAGGACATACCAAATATGTCTACCTGCTTGAAATAACAGTCAAAACTCTTTATTAAATCACCCCAAAATACACTGGTGATAATTACAGAAATCAAAACGATGGCAAATTTGGTTAAAACAATCTACTTACATTTAAGTCGGTTACGAAGACGTGAATTCCTGTTGGTAGGATCAGCTGAGTAGCCTGCCCGAGAAAATCACGTGCAAGTGGCTGAGAACTCCACAGACACGCGTGCCATTCAGGTAGTTCTCAGGGATGTTCAGCGTGACAGAGAGTGTGACAAGGCTGGTCCTTTGAATTACAGGTACAACTCATTTTTGCTAGTTGAGTGGATTGGAGCAACGCAAAATAAGGCCACAACGTAAAATGAAGAACACAACGCGCCTCCGGGAATAGAACTCATGAACATACGATCGTAAGTTAAATCCCTAACCGCTAAGCTACGTGCCTTCAGAAAATTTCTTAGAGAAAACATGAGAAAAAAAATAGAGATAAATGCGAAGAAGTTGATGCACTGAACCTGAAAGACTGCTCGGAAACACCATGGCACTTTATATAAATGTGCCAAATGATTGTGTCTTTACGCATGAAACTATTAGTAGCTGGTAGCGGAATACGAACCGCCGACCTTGATTTTTTTTCCTGGTTATCCTACCAATTCTGAACACATCCTATTTAAGTTTTTGAGGTTTTATTCTGATGTAAAAGAAATGCCTATTCCTGTTTTTATTGTTAGACTATAGAGATTAATTAAAGAATTGCTGGTATTGATTTATTTTCGCATGAAAGTCATCGTGGTATGATGGTGAATTGTACAAGAGCAATCTGATCTTATTTACTGAATAAAACCACTCACTAACATTGGTAAATCTCTTTGAATAAGTATCAAGATCACAAATCACAACTTGAAGTTGTGATACGTTAAGCTGCCGGAGATTTACAACTTCAAAATTATCTGCCAACGAACGATAAGACCTCTTAAAATTAAGTCAGAAACTTGGATGAATGTGAGCTGATATATTTCCCTTGAGAAACATCAAACTAAACACACACGCACACATTCGGTTTAAATCACTGTCGCAGTCCCGAGTTACGAAATGTTTACTTACAACAATTCGATAGCGAATCACCGCTGGCCGTTAGTAATTACTTTAATCTTGTTAGAGCGTCACGGTTTAGAGATCCATATAATCACGGTTTAGAGGTCCATCGTTGGCTTAAAAATCTATCGTTTGTTACATTAGATTAGTACTTTTACAGCGGGTTGAGAGCCCCACATTTTGATCAATGCTGTGTAGATCTGGACTACAACCACAGGCCAACAGTTCTAGATTTTGACCAGTGTTATGTAGTCCATTCTTTATATATATATATATATATATATATATATATATGGGGAAGAAGACGAGAGAGAGGAAGAGAGAGGGAGAGAGAGAGAGTGAAAGAGTGTAGGATTTTACGCAAAATAAACGTGAACGAATGGAAAAAGAAACAAAAAACGGCAAACGATTTCTGGTGGTTAGGCGCAGGCATGACCCAGTGGTTCATATATATATATATATACACACACAGAGTATATTCTACAGAAAATAAAGGAAATTGCGACGCCGGTAAAATGGTTAGCGGCAATTCGGCCGTCTTAACGTTCTGAGTTCAAATTCCACCGAGGCCGACTCTGACTTTTATTTTTTCGGGGTCAATAAACTAAGTACCAGTCGAATACTGGGAGTTGATGCAATTAACTTAATCTCTTCCCTCAAACTGCAGACCTTGTGCCAAAATTTGAAGCCAATGTATATTAAATTAATACAGTCTTGTGGGTTTTTAGAGAATCCGTAAGCAGACAATTTCATATCACAGAGAGCAACACTTCGTCCGTGGTGCAGAATTATTCTCCCTTGCTACAAGAAATCCCAAGAAGGTTCGATAACACTCATAAAGCGTCTTTTGTTGAATGGCCTAAGCTGCTTTTGGACAAAGCTAGACAGTTACAAGCGGTTTAACGCTGGACAAAATATTTTGATGTCCCTTTTCTTTATTTTTATCAGATCAAATCGCGTCGAGGTTCGATTTTTGCCTTTCATCATCCTCGGAGCAATAAAATAACTATCAGTCAAACGGTGAGAATCGATTAAATCGATTGAACTCCTGCACGCCAAATTTATGCCAAAACTACTGCCAATCTAAAGATTCGTTATTGGTTTCAAAGATGACTTATTGTTTATAAATACACAGATACACGCACTCGCTCCCCCAGAACAAAAATTAGGGATACGGAGAAGGGAGAGAAGGACATGTGTGTGTGTATGTGGGTTTGTATGTATATCCATGCCTGCATGCGTATATATATATGTATGTGTGTGTGTGTGTGTGTATGTGTGTGTGTGTGTGTGTGTGTGTGTGTGTGTGTGTGTGTGTGTGTGTGTGTGTGTGTGTGTGTGTGTGTATGTGTTGCCTTTGTGAAGACTTAGGCTACGCAAATACGTAATTTTCCGAATCGGAATAAGTGTGTAAATAAAATAAGATGAAGTTTCCGTAGACACCAATTCATTATGGTTAAAAATACATTATCATCATCCTCATCATCATCACCATCACCACCACCACCACCAACTCTTCCACCACTTCCGTTTTTATGGTCTTGTTCATGCATTTCATCATCATCATCGTCGTTTCGTCATCATCATCATCATCGTCGTCATCGTCATCATCATCATCATCATCATCATCATCATCATCATCATCATCATCATCATCACCATCTTCTTCTTCTTCTTCTTCTTCTTCTTCTTCTTCTTCTTCTTCTTCTTCTTCTTCTTCTTCTTCTTCTTCTTCTTCTTCTTCTTCATTGTGGTTATTATCGATGTTGATATAACGACATTAATTACCAGTGACAGGTATTTAATTAGATATAGTTTCATGTAAATTACTGTATCTCTTCTAATTATTTTACTTACATTGATGTTTCTCCTCCTGCTTATCTTGTGAAAGGCATGAACGCCATGCATTCTTATTATCTAAACATGTGATGCATGAGTGTGGTGTGTTGTGGCCTTTTTGCTTTAGTTATACAATTTCATTATTCTTTTCAATCTTAAAAATTCCTAACGTGAAAAATTAGCAACTTAAACACTAATCTCTTTAAATGTTTCATACAAAAGCAACCAGCAGAAATTACTCGAAAAGTCTTTGTGATTCATAATATAAAAGTTACAAATATTAAGTCTCACCATTAATCGTTACAAATGTTAGACCACAGCGGGAAGTTTGGCAGCTCTACGCTGTCAAAAGTAGCTGGCTTGTTGATTTTTTCCTATAGATTCGGCTGATAGATGGATTCATTCTATATACACCAGCAGCTGTTTGGTACAAGTCCACAATTCGTTAATACATAGGCTCTGCACGATAGCGTTCCAAGACGGCTTTGCTCCATGCACGAATCTCGGATAAGTTCGGCTGTTTGCATTCACCTGCCACTATAGCCGTGGTTCTCAACCGGTGTCCATTTGGCCCGGGGGCGGGGTACATACAAAATGTTGTAGTTAAAAGTTATGTGCAATAGATTGGTTATACCTCTACAATACATAGAATATTTTAACAATTCTTTTAATGCAATTCCTTGTAGTAACCAATTCTAAAAATATGATATGATTTTTTAAACATCAAAATTACTATGAGGGCCCATCCCAGTAAAACAGGAACCAAAGGGGACCATAGATAAAAAAAGATGGTTGAGAAACACTGCAGAGCTTGCTATACCAAGGAACTATAGAAGTTCGTCATGATCCTCGATTTGAAAGTCCTTCAAAAGAAGAGACTACTCTCGTCAACGCCCAGAGTCGCTTCGAGACCATTGTCGCCCCCTGACTATCGTCGCTCATACCTCCCAATAAAGCACTCAAAAATGTAAAAAAAGAAAAAAATGAAAAGAACCACGGTAAAGTTACCTTCTTGAGTTATGCCGGCTCCTAAGGGTCGGTTTCCAAGTTTTCAAATTCCCTACCTGGACGGGACACCAGTCCATCACAAGATTATTCCCTTTCGCCAGCTGAATGGCCTGGAACAATTTGAAATGAAGTGTTTTGCTCAAGAACACAACGTGTCGCTCGGTCCAGGAATTGAAACCACAATCTTACAATCATGAGACCAACTCCCTAACCTCTAAGTTATTCGCCTCCCTTTACTCTAGTACGAAGGGTTGTTTTCTCACCGATGGTATCGTCCATCGATGGTACAGCGCTGCGAATGCCTGGCAGCAACCTAGATGTCAGATACCCAGCCCAATCATCGTCAGCATCACCACATCACCAACC
>NC_068999.1:50403107-50403516 GCF_001194135.2 Octopus bimaculoides
TATATATGTATATATATATATTTATATATATGTACGTGTATGTATGTATGTATGTATGTATGTATGTATGTATGTATGTGTGTGCGTGAGCGTGTGTGTCCCCTGTGTATGTTTCAGAGATGTAAAAGTGCTTTTTCTTTTTATTCAAGATCTGAAAAAGCCAGACAGATTGTTAACACACAATTTATATTATATATCTCCCTCATGTGACCACACACATACGCACACACACCGGCACGCACGCACGCACATACACACGCACAAACGCATGCATTTACACACACACAACATACTTAAACGCACACACACATTTCCGCATACACACACATAGATGCATACACGAAATCATAAATATGAAAATATATATATATATACATTTGCAAACACAGACACACAAACACAGACATAC
>NC_068999.1:50403695-50406201 GCF_001194135.2 Octopus bimaculoides
ATATATATATATATATATCAATATATATATATATGTCTACGTATATACGAAAGATCGGAAAAACTACTAAAAATGGACGAAATACCAGAAGAAATACAGGATTAACAGTGTGAAGAAAATAATACGGTATAGGTATAAATATATAAGCTATAGCAAAATCTTGCCCCAATATGATGCATTGAAGGCAAATACCATCATTTAAACGCACACACACATATATGCATATACATATATGCACATATATATATATATATATATACGTATATATACATATACATACATACACATATATACAAATATATATATATTTACATATACATACACACTTATATATCTATGTATGTATATATGTATAAATATATATATACACACACACACACACATATATATATATATATATATATATATATATATATATATCTGCTCTGGCAAATAATTAATTTTTTCATACTGAAATTGCCATAAGAGTGCCATAGAGGGAGATAGTTATGTACGTCATTAGTGAGAAGCGAAAATAAGATGTCCAACTTATCATTGTTAAGAGGTACTAGAAAATTTCAAAATTTTATTCTTTTCTTTTTATTTACACAACACCTTGTCCATATTTCATCGCGAATTTACGATGATGAAGATATGTGATATAGGGAGATGAAATATATAGATAAATATTACAAATGAAAATAGTTAAAAATTCAATTAATTTACGTACTGATAGCTGTTATGTATGTATGTATGTATGTATGTATGTATGTATGTATGTATGTATGTATGTATGTATCGGCCAATCTGCCTGTATATCAATTTATTTGTCTTCTGTATGTATGTATGTATGTATGTATGTATGTATGTATGTATGTATGTATGTATGTATCTGTCTGTTTGTCTCACTGTGTGCTTGTCATTCTAAATGTGTATCTATATCTGTATATCTGTTTGTCTTCTCTCTATTTTCCATGTTTGTCTATCTATCTATCTATCTATCTATCTATCTATCTATCTATCTATCTATCTATCTATCTATCTATCTATCTATCTTTTCTATCTATCTAACTAACTCTCTGTCAGTCTATCTACATAAACACACAATATAATACATCTCTGAACACACATACACCCACATACTCGCCCCCCCCCACCCACACACACCCACACAGACACATACATACACATAAATACCTGAATGAACGCCAATCTAAGCAAACTCGGTATACATTATAGATGTAATAACACCACCTGGATCTGGCATATTCAATTAAACTTTCATCATATGTAATTACACCCATATACCAACACCCATACCTATGGTGTCTTAATAAAGACACTGGCAACTCTCACAGTCAATATTTTCTACATTATTCGGACAAACATTGGTTTAACATTGCGTGGAAAACTGCTGTTAGTTGAGAGTCTGGAATGAGTTCAGAAGCATTCTTGCCAGGATTACGGCAGAGCACACGAAGACAGGAACAGGCGTTTATAATGCCATCTCTCACTATAGAATGGTGATTCATGCATACATTTCTTTCTCTGTTTGTACCGCTCTCTCTCACGCACACACATACATAATATAGATAAAGTATATGTATAATACACGATGTATAACAAACATACACGCATACTATGTAATATATCATATACATATATTTATATAAGTACTGTATATGCTTGTGTCCTTGTAAGAAAGTAAAAAGCCAGAAAAAATGACGATAAGCATTTTGTCCGGTGCGGAAACAATTCTGCTAGAACACTGCCTTAGGTAAGCTCATAATATGTTATATTGCAATAACAAATGTAGAGTTGACATCAACAGGCCTGAAGCCGAATTCTCCTCCACTTTGTTCCAAACATTTTTCTTAAATCCTCTTCCCACCTGATTGAAGGTCTTCCGAGTGGTCTTTTCCGTTCGTGCACGTACCACTCGACAACTGCATACGTTCGGTAAAAACTCCGATTGAGTAAGTATTTACAAGAATTAAAATAAAGACTGAAATGCATTAAACAGAGAGCCCCAACATAGCCATAGATCAATGACTGACACAAGTATTATAAAAACTGAACATTTTAAGACTTCGAGTACGGTGCTGAAGCGATTTCATCAAACCTCCATCTTTATGATTGAAACAAAAGAAAAAAAAAAACAACTGCGAAGACAGAAAATTCTTTTAGGAAAATATAGGTTTATTTTAGCAAAAATCATAATGAAATGAAATATTTACAGTATTAACGTTACACTGATGTATTATTAAGATAATTATCATCATTATAATATTACAATTATTATTATTATTATTATTATTATTATTATTATTATTATTATTATTATTATTATTATTATTATTATTATTATTATTATTGTTATTATTATTATCATATTAAATCACATAACGAGTAATTGTTTTTAAATAATTTCTTTATCTAATTTTAGCATTTTTCGATTTTCGTATGATTAAGAATATATTTTAAAATTCATAATTAATATTATTGTTTTTATTTGTGTCATTTATTA
>NC_068999.1:50406434-50407552 GCF_001194135.2 Octopus bimaculoides
TATATATATATATATGAATATATATAAATATATACAAATATAAACATATGTATATATATATATATGCATAAATATATGTATAAATATGTATACACGTATGTAAACACACACATATATGTATATATATATATATATATATATATATATATATATATATACAATGCATATACACACACACACACATATATATATATATATATATATATATATGAATGCATAAATTGCACATATGTGTAATGTTTTTATTTACATATACACATTTCTCTATATAAGTATATATATACATATATAGATACAGTTATGCTATATGTATACACACATATGTATATCAAATAAATATAAATAACTATATAGCTATATATATATGTACATATATGTATATGTAAATGTATATGTACATACACATACATAAATACATATACATTTGTATATACATATATATATGGAAATATATACATACATAATGTATATATTTACAAATATATTTTTATATATATAATTATGAATATGCGTATAAAACTAATCTATATATACATTAATCTATATATACGTTAATACAATTACACTCATATATATATATATACATATATGTATGTATATATATTGTATATATATATATATATATACATATGCATATATATATATATATATGCAAGTATATATGCATAGAGATGTATATGTATACAATAGGCAAATAACATTATATATGTTTGAGTAAATGCACACATGCATATGTACATCGAAGCATACATACACATATATTCACGTACAGACACACAAATACATGTATACTTGTATATATATATCAATATGCACCAGTATATATGTATATATATATGCATGTATACATACATATATAAATATATATATGTATGCATGCATATATACTTATATATGTATACATACATATGTAAATGTATATATATATATAAATACATACATATATATATATATATGCATATACATTAATATATAAATATTTATATAAATACATATATACATAAATATATAAATATATATTTAAACATACATATATATAAATACATACATATATATGCATATATATATATACATATATATATATATATATATATATACATATATATATATATACATAT
>NC_068999.1:50407801-50408903 GCF_001194135.2 Octopus bimaculoides
TATATATATATATATATATATATATGTATATATATAGATAGATAGATATATATATACTTACATATATATATACATACATATATATACATATATATATATTCATACACATGCGCGTACATGCAAACACAAACACACACACTATGTGTATATATGTGTATATATATGTATGTGTCATCTATACATATAAATAGATTTAAATTTATACATATTCGTGTCTGTATGAATATATATATATATATATACATAAGCATGTATATGTAATTACATGTTTACACATAAATGCATATAATCAATATATATACATACACACACACACACACATATATATATATATATAAATGCGTATATATATACATACATATCCATAAATACATATATATATTTATATATATACATATATAGATTTATACATATATGCATACATATATACACAAACAAATAGATTTATACATATATATATACATATACGCACACATATATATACATATAAAGAAATATATATAGATATAGAAATAAATATACACACATGTATATATATATCTATATCCATATCTATATAATATAATATAATATAATATATATATATATACACATGGCCCTACATATACATCTATACACATGTATATTTATATATCCATTTTGACCACTTCCGGTAAAAATGAATTCATGTCCTTCATTGTAATAATTTTTCATGAATTTTGTTAGTTTATATATTTTTTTTTCGAAAAGATGATTATAAATTGTATGACCTTTTATATATTTTGATAATAATCGCCAATATTAATATTACATTCATTATAATTATTATTATTGTTGTTATTATTATAATTATTATTATTATTATTATTATTATTATTATTATTAGTATCATTATTATTATTATTTTTAACATGTATTATTGACATCATATTTGTTGTAGTTGATGATGCTCATGTCGCTGTTGATGTTGTTCTCGATTTACATTTCCGCCATCATTTTCTTTTCTCGATGTTTTTCTCTCTTCAACGTGCTTTTGTAGTTCCTGAAGATTTCGATTTGCATATATATATGTATTACGTATATATGTATATATATAAATATATATGCATATATATGTGTATAT
>NC_068999.1:50409315-50411591 GCF_001194135.2 Octopus bimaculoides
TATATATATATATATATATATATATATATATATATATGATGGGTATACACTTAATTTCAGTCGATCTTATACGCGATGGAACAGCACATCTCTAGAATTTACTTTAGTGATTTCTGCGTTTATGCTTCTGCATTGATTACTTCAGTCTTATCTGTAATTAAAGAAAGAGAAGAACGAAAAAAAATGAAAATTAATTAACATTTTTTAAAAAAATAGTTAATTAGTCACATGTGAATTAACAAAACTTCAGTGACGTATCACTATATAATACTTGAATAAAACAGTTTTCGTAAAATCGTTTTGAGAAATTATATTCATGTAGTTAAAACATTTTTAATAAAATAAAAAAGTTCGAATCTGAAAACCTCAGAACTCAAACATTGCATCATATACACGTTTATTATGTTACAAATGTTATAATCTTTTCTTTTATTTGTTCGTAACATTTTAAGGTTGTGTAGATCTGTGCGTATATTTTCTTTACAATTTTCAATCATTATCGATTGTTGTTGATATTTATTCCTTGATCGAAGGTGTTTCATTTGTAACCAGCACGTCTTTTTTATGCAACCATAATGTATGTGTATATAATTCAATGAATCTTTATAGCCGGTGTCATCGTTTGAGGAAGATATGGTGGCTATTTCTAGGATATCGATCCGACCTTTCCCTCAGATAATCCACGTAGTTTTAAGAGAAGACCACATTTCGTGGTATTTTGTAGAATTTGAAAGTGTACTCGTCTACTAAATATGAATGCTGAATAATAGGAAGTATTGATATGAGTCATATCTTGTTGGTCGATCATCTGCCCACTTACTTCACGTCTGTTTTATCAGGGCTAACTTCGGCTTAAAATAAAACAACAATAGCATGCTGTCACATATGGACCAAACTGCTGTAATGTTCCGGCTTGCGTTATGGAGCCATCTATCTCAGTTGAAGAAAATGGTAGCCAAGTTTGTCTACCTGAGCAGTACACTCGACCGTTTTTCTTCCTTGGATGATGAAATATCATCAAGGCTTCAAAAGACAACAGATTCATTAAGGATTCTTGAATCCCGTGCCTGGTCCCAATATTGCATCACAACGATAAACAATCATACACATGCACAGACAGATAGACAACCTTCATACATACACGTGCACGCAAACATAGACAACCATCATAGATACACATGCGCAGACACATGCCAGTAGATGAGTTTCTGTATGTGGGAAAGTGTTATTTCCCTGTCTAAAACATAAATATACCAAGTAGTACCACTTGCAGATGACAGTAAATCAAAAAGCCCTATACAAGCAAACCAAACAAACATGTAAGACTTACTAAAAATGTTCTTCAAGGAGATTCTCACAGTATATTTATGCATACAGGCATTCGAAAAGGTGATTTAATATTTAACCTTCAAAATCTACTCAAAAACTAAAGAACAATAATCTAAAGATTTTCAGTTGTGGTTGGTCTACTTAGAACATACACCTCCTTACATTAATGGTTCTAGTCAGCGTGTCTTTTGATTTTCTGAAACGTATCACGTTAAAAAAAAAAAAAAAAAATATATATATATATATAAAAGATATCTAAATTAATTTTCGCAGTCAATTCCAAAGTCATTTACTAAGGAATTCCCAGCTTTCAACAAGTTAAATAAATAATCCATTTGTACTACAATACATTCACTGTAGCGTGGAAATTAACATGTCTATTTTGAAAATATTTTGTATTACTATTTACATTTCGCATCATATTTTAAAATTTTATTTTACAAGAATTACTCTTCTCTGCTGCGTATCTTTGCTTATAGAATAGCAGTGGTAAGAATAACATGAAGTAGTTCCTTGACTCGTTTCGTTTTCAAATATTTCCTTTATATGTATCTATATTTTTTTATGTATACATATATACATGCGTACACACACACGCACACTCTCACACACACACGCTCTCACACACACATACATAATACATACATACATATTGTATCGAAATATTTCAATATTGGGAAACAGGAAATTCAGTGCTGGGGTTTATACATACAGAGTGCGGTGAATAAACTGTCGTCGAATTACGCAAAAATGAATATACCACTCACATCGCATTTTAATAGATATATTTACCAACATAACGTTAAAATATCTTGAAATTGTGTCTGTGGAGTGCTTACAGACACGTGTACGTTAATTGTATGTTAATTTCACGAGCAGGCTGTTCCAGTTGATCGGATCAACTGGAACCCTCGTCGTCGTAACCGACGGAGTGCCACTATATATAT
>NC_068999.1:50412407-50417114 GCF_001194135.2 Octopus bimaculoides
ATATATATATATATATAATTTTCTACGAGGCCCGGAATTTTTGGAGAGGGGCTAGTCGATTAGATCGACCCAGTACGCAACTGGTACTTCATTTATTGACCTCGAAAGGATGAAAGGCAAAATCGACCTCGGCAGAATTTGAACTCAGAACATAAAGACAGACGAAATACTGCTCAGCATCTCGCCCGGCGTGCTAACGTTTCTGCCAGCTCACCCTTTATATACATTCAAACATACATG
Organism: Octopus bimaculoides; assembly: GCF_001194135.2. Classification (NCBI taxonomy): domain Eukaryota; kingdom Metazoa; phylum Mollusca; class Cephalopoda; order Octopoda; family Octopodidae; genus Octopus; species Octopus bimaculoides. The sequence goes on from NC_068999.1 coordinate 50,412,648, forward strand.
TGAGCGCCACTGTGTCTGTGTGTGTGTATGTGTGCATAAGGGCATGAGGGCATATGGCCTAGTTCTTAGGGTGTTCCATTCACGATGGCGAGATCGTGATTTCGTTTCCTGGACCGGATGGTGCATTGTGCACTAGAGCAAGACACTTCATCACACGCTCATGTTGCTCTCCGATCACTTGGGCACCTGCTGTGTGATACATCGTGCACCTGTTCGGACAAATAGTAATATGGTCCTGGATGCCTTTTGTGGAACCCACTCTGAAGAAGGTTCTTGCACTAGGTTTCTGGTCTGAAGATAGTTTACAAGTAGCAGTTTCCTATATTCATTCCACTGCCTGTCTTGGAGCCTCTGGAAGACATTATAGGTGTCTCCTCTGTCTAAGCCATGTCACATTTAAGAGCCAACATCACTTTTTAACTGTATATAAGTAACTACAATAAATTTGAGTAATATATGAGTGTGGATTCAAAAGTGTATAGTATATACTACGTACAATTACTTTCACTTTACGTTGGATCTGAAGAAATCGATATACTAAATCATGACAACAAACAAATTTAAATGCTGGTATTAATGTAAGTTGTAATCAATAAGAAACAGCTTGTTTTACACATACTGTTTAGCACGTTTGAAAAATACCAGCAAACAGCCAATCACATATTTCAGAATGTAAATTGTGTTTGGTGTACTCAATTGACATCTTTAACTTATTCAACAAAATTTATAGGAAAATGAAGATAATGAATTCAGTTTTAATAAATGAATGCTGTTTTACATGTTAACAACAGCTGGCAAACCATATACAATCGATTGGAGAGCCAATAAAATTTGACATCAAACTAAGAATTTCTAATATATTATAGCATTACGTGTGCAATATTATAATATAATCTGTATTAATAGAGATAGACTTCAATATATCTTAACAAAATGTATTCACTGTAAGATTTACCTAAGATATTGTTTCGCAACTACCAGTAAACTGTTTTAAGTTTAATCAGATATACTTACTAAGACAGAAACTGAAAAAAATGTGTAGTTTATCTATCTATCTATCTATCTATCTATCTATCTATCTATCTATCTATCTATCTATCTATACATCCATCCATCCACCTGTCTGTCTGTCTGCCTGTCTGCCTGCCTGTCTGTCTGTCTGTCCGTCTGTCTGTCCGTCTGTCTGTCTATCCGTCTGTCTGTCCCTCTATCTATCTATCTATACATCCATCCATCCATCCATCCGTCCACCTGTCTGTCTGTCTGTCTGTCTATCCGTCTGTCTGCTATCTATCCGTCTGTCTGTCTGACACCAATAGGATAAGTAGTAGACTTTAAAAAAATAGTAATGTGGTCGATTTGTTAGACTAAACCCTTCAAGGTGGCACCCTAGCATGGACACAATCCAATGACTAAAACAAGTCAATGGTTAAAAAAATGGATTTGAATAGATCCGAGTCCACTGAATTCGAACTCAAGATCTCGTGATTACAATGCTAACTTCGAAATCACCTGACTTTCCACCTTACGTGACTTTATCATACGATAAAGTCACGTAAGGTGGAAAGCTGGCATTAGTGCGCCGGGCTAAATCCTTAACGGTATTTCGTCTGTCTTTACGTTCTGAGTTCAAATTCCGCCGAGGTCGACTTTGCCCTTCATCCTTTCGGGGTCGATGAATTTAGTACCAGTTATGCACTAGGGTCGATCTAATCAAATGTCCTTCTCCCCCAAAATTTCGGGTCTTGTGCCTAGAGTAGAAAAGAAGGATAAAGTCACGTGCTGGAGTTGATTTAACCAATGGTGGAATGTAGTGAAAGAATCAGCACTGGCCTTGTTTATGCATAAAAATGAGAACGAATGATCCATAATTGCAAAGAAGAGCTGTATTTGGCTAAGTTCAAAGTCAATACTTTATTACCTTGAAACTGTTAGCTATGCAGCTCAAGCCTTCTGTTCCTATAACCATGGTAACATTGATACTCAATGTTTGATACACTATACCTGATACACTATGCCTAGATACAATATTGCGTTAAAAAAAAAAAGCAGCAAAGAAGTAAAAAGAAAAGAACAAACAAACAGTGACGAGATGATCATAGCTGGAATGCTTTAGATCATAGATTTTCTCGATCAAGGCGCTGACCCGAAGGCTAAACAACAACAGTATCATCATCATCATCATCATCAACACCAGCAGCAACTACAGAAATCTCGTAGACTGTTATAACACCAGTAGGTTTATTTTAAAGCATCTGATCTCATTGCACTTTGACTAACATTATCAATGAGATTTTTCCAAAAGAAGAGTATTTTCTACAGCCCAAAGACCACACAACACACAGACGCACACACTCACACACATACACACACGCACATACATACACACGCACACAGGTGCGCGCGCGCGTAGTAACAGTTTGAGATGTAGAATAAGCCGTCCACCAATCATTATCGCTTCTAGTTTCAAAGTCGAAGTATTCCTTTGCCTGTCTTTACGCTTGACCTTCCACAACAGTTCCTGACACTAAATCAGTCATTAAAAAAGAAAAAAAAAAGGAAAACCCTTTCAATCTTTAATTCTTCGCGCATATTTTTCTTTCTGTCTTTCTCTCTCCTTTCACTCTATCTCTCCCTTTCTCTCTATCTCTCTATTTACCTTTATTTTCTATTCTCTCCGCATTCGAATAATGCATCCCAAAAGGTTACGTTGTAGTTCTATAGCTATTGTATATCCTGAAACATATTTATACATTTAGAAACCGTATCACATACGTACGTATGTGTATATAAATAACTTGCATACGCTTATGCAGAAATAAAGAGACAGCAAATTCGCTAACGCACATCTCTCTCTATCTCTCTTTTCTAACACACACGCGAACACAAATAGTACATATTAAGCTTCATAGATTCGGCTAAGAAGCGGTTATCAGATGAAATCTTCCAAGTATTTCTTCGAATCAGCATCTAGATGTTCCACAAACATGAAAAGTGGTTGAGTATTCCACATTATGAAATAGTAACGGCAAAAGGAATAAACAATTATATTATGAACTTCATTATCATACGGGTGTTTCCGCTATAAGGTTCAATATTTGAGTGCTTGAGTATCCTCGTATAGCTTCTTCGGAGTTTCAAACACGAAATGCCATTTATTTGTGGAAACGTTTACATTTATTTATATACATGGATAAGAATTACCAATGATAAAGCGCACACACACACACATATTCCTTTTTCCTGGACGTATCTTCTGGCTAGTGCAAGCGTATAAAATGCATATTCATAATGCGTTTTATCAACAACCGTATATTTTATACGCTTCTGTTAGCCAAAAATACATTAGCATTTTCAGGGAAATGTTACATGTATATATATATATATATATTAATGTATATGCGTTGATTTGTTTTCATGCGTGTTTTCGTCAGTACGAGTTTATGTATAAACATACTGTAGTTCTGAATTCGACATAATACTATTATATACATACATGTTCATTCAGTACTTGATATGAAGTTTGAGGAATATTTAAAAAAAAAATGATCTCATTACAAATCATATATATATATATATATATATATATATATATATATATATATATATATATATATATATGTATTCATACATATACATACAAATGCATATCCATATGTGTATATGTATACATTTTTGTTGATATATACATACATATTTGTACACATACACACATATATTTATGCATGAAAATATACGTATTTGTGTGTATTTGTGCGTGTATAAATCGTATACACATATGCAATTTATCGATGAATGATACTGAATCAAATAACCCTCCATAAGTACGAGTACACAGATATATTATATCTATCTCAATATGCATATATTAGTTCTACACACCTCCGTATTACATCCTTTTAGATATAGAGGTATTCGGGTCAGTTACTACACGTTTGTTATTTTACCATAACTTACCAAGACGCACTGAATATTACCATTTTCTCTGGTGGCAATAGATCATGCTTTTCTTTCATGTTTCCACGGAAGCCAGCGCTCAAAAGCACTAACATAGATATATAAATGCAACCATGCACGATAATTGCTTTAGTGTATTGGAACTTAAATTATCTCCTTGGTGCAGTAGATTCTCTTCCCGCTTATCTAAGAAACCATTGTTTTTACGTTTTGTATTCTCTCTCTCTCTGTGTCTTTCTCTCTCGCTCGTTCGCTCGCTCTCTCACTGTTTTGTTTACTCTTATCATATATGGTGGAATAATGCATAAGATGTGTTCTAATACGTACACCCATCCATACATACATTTGTACAAAAACACATGAATACATACATATACACATATATGTGTACGTATCTATCTATCTATCTATCTATCTATCTATCTATCTATCTATCTATCTATCTATCTATCTATCTATATGAATATATATATATGTATATGCATATATCCATATGTATGCATATATATA
>NC_068999.1:50417427-50420734 GCF_001194135.2 Octopus bimaculoides
ACTCTCCTATCTGGAAATGATTGATAGTTATTCTTTAGTTTTAAAGGATGGAGCAACGTCTTACTGATTCAAATCAGACAAACATTTCTTTACTTTGTCAATCACAATATTGGTTTCAAATTTTGGCACAAGCCCAGCAATTTTCTGAGGAGGGCGTAAGTCAATTACATCGACCCCAGTGTTCGACTGGTACTTATTTTATCGACGTCAAAAAGATGAAAGGCAAAGTCTACCTCGGCGGAATTTGAACTCAGAACGTAAAGACAGACGAAATGTTGCTAAGCATTTTGCATGACACTGTAACGATTCTGTCAGCTTGCCGCCGCCTTTTGAATTGCAATATTAGCATCAGAAGATGGCCTCTGCAATCCAAAGGAGATTGCCAACTAAATAATGTCTCTTTTGCCGAACCGCTAAGTTACATGGACGTAAACACACCAACAAAAGTTGTTAAGTGGTGGTGGGTGTACAAACACAGACACAAAGGAACACACATCATTATGAATATAACTGTAGGGTCTGTAAATTCTGCCGCATACACAACTTGCTCAGGAACTTGCTTCAAATTGGGAATAAAACTGGAAGAATGTAATTAAAGAATATCATTGGTGCAAAATAGAATTAAGGCTCGTAATTAAAGCTTATGCATTTACATATCTTTCGCATTTCTTGATATGTCCGGTCATTAATACAATATACCAGCTTTCTGAACTTACCGTTTGTGTCCTGTTCTTGAAGGAAAAAATCTCCGTTGTCTGAGTTATTTAATTTTAAACTATCAGAATTGCCTTTCTTCCTTAACGCACATGTTAATCCGTTTCTCAGAAGGAATTTCTCCTCTCTAATGTATCTGATTCGAATGGATTAACACCGAATTCTTTATTTATATGTTGATTGCCAGAACCATATTTAAACAGAAATTTACCTCCCTTTGCTACAACCACCTCATCAATTAAGGTTATATGAACTCGCCGTAGTTTGAGTTGCTACTAAAAACGAATCACGGATGGATATCCTTCAAATCACAGCCCAGTACCCTTAACAAAAGGCAATATTGAACATGTAGACATAGATATACAAAAAGACGGGGTTTGGTCTTGACTGCAACGAGCTTGGTTATAAGTGTGCTCGATCAGGTCTGAGGCTAGACAACACAAACAATATCAACCACAGTAATTACAAATGTAAGCCATTTTATTAAATTGCTTTACTTGTGAATGAATCGTCATATTCTAGGAGTAGTGACCTTTTGTTTTATAAGAAATATTGTACGTGGTCATTTAACATTCTAGGTATGGATGTCAAAATTTTACTATGTAATCCTGGATACGTTATGCCTGACGTAATACGTTATGGCCAGAACTGGAATGGCTCTTATCATAGGTATGTCTGTTGAACCAGTTGTTCCGTAGGAATTGCTAAAAACAACAACAACATGTGGATATCACCATACACGTACTGTGGGCCTCTTTAGATTCAGAATACTGCGTCCTGTTCTTTTTTTTTTGTGAAGATATAAGGATATGGTTTGAAGGATATTTTGCAGCTATTTCGAGCTGACCAAACATATACTCAGAGGTTCCCTCATTGGTTCATTTTGTTGCTGATATTTACCCCAGTTCAGGCGTGAATGAGGTAACCGATGATCAAAGAAGAGTAGTACTTTTCTTTAAACATGAAACGTACCAGGACCAAATTATGTACCATCTATTAAAAAAAATTAATTGAAAAATGTGATTTGTGAGAGAGTTATTTGTTATTTCTTACAGGCCGAGTTACCAGTCTCTAGCTTATAGCAGACGATAATCGATTCTATTATCTTAAAAATAGTTGCTGCTCTTTGACTACTTTGCTTATGAAACCAAATAGCATTTAATATTTCCTCGCTGCATGATAAGATTACAGAGCTACATATGAGCCGTGCAGGCTTCATAAGCGCGTAATTAACAGCATTCCGTCAATTGTCTGTTCAGAAGCATGGAAGAAGGCAGTGAAACTTTACTTCCAGTTTACTTTATATACAATTACTGCGTGAGGTTTGATATCTTTTGTGATATTGATAAATGAATCTACGGAGTTCTGGACTCTACAGAGTAAAAAAACAAAATGCCACCAAGCCGCCGCTCAGTGTATATAAGAAATAACAGCGAAAACTCTCTCTTTTCACATCCCCAAAATCTTCAATAAAGATGGATAGATTGGACAATGTAATCACTGATATGCAAAAGTGATGAGATGGTCGAGACTGGAACATATTTTGTCATGCATTCGAGGGAATGCTTAAAATTTCTTGGCTCTAAGGGCATTACGAAAGGCCTGATTGGAGACCCAAACTTCCGAATTCTTTTATAGGGTTTGGAAAAACTGAAGGACCACTGCAATAAGTGTGTGAACCTGAGAGGGGAATACGTTGAATAATATCGCAAGTAACTGATCCTCCTGTAGTTTCTTTTACTCAAAGCCAGTTAACTTTTCACATCTCTTCGTTTGTTCTGTCAGAGATAAGACTACATAACAACTACGACAAAGAGTTTCCATGCTGCGGAATATATGCTTTGATGTAGCACCAAACTGCACCAAAGTCTGTGCCCTCTCATACTTTTGAATTAGTGTGGTCAATGACTAAAAGCTGTGATATCCATCCTGTCTGATATTCGAAACCCTTGTATTTATGGAGTTATTGGGTTGCGAAGACGAGGGACCTTAGCTACTTCCAGCCGACCGGAACAGCACATAGTAGTTCCCTTAATGCTTCACTTTGTTGTTGGTATTTACCCCAGATCAGGTCCGACTAAGGTAACCGACGATCAAAAACCCGTTCAGTACGGGAACATCTCTTCGTTTGTTCAAACATAAAATACACAAGGGCCAAATTATGTATTATCAGTGCCACAGTCTATCATAGTCTGCGTGAGAAGTAATGGAAACCTGTGCTGCCAATTTCATGACTGTTAATTTCAATGCTTTGGAGATCCGCACAAAACAATCCAAAACAACAATCTCGATATTGTTACATGATATAACATGAAATAGTTAAAAATATCAATAATCAGCAAAAAACTCAAACAAAAAAACCGAAACACTGACAGTAACAAGCCGCAACAAATAGCAAATGCGAAAGTTATTTAAAGGAAGGCAACCAATCACAACGACAACAACAGTGCATTAGAAACAGGCGCAACCATTACGGTGGCACGGACAGGCACGGTCATCACAGGGGGTAATTCTTCACAACATCAGTAACATTCCTCGATGCAACAATAGATAATTTCAATGAAAATGCAAACCATACACGTTATATATATAT
>NC_068999.1:50420793-50422601 GCF_001194135.2 Octopus bimaculoides
TATATATATGTATATATATGTATATATATAAATATATATATATATAATGTATATATATAATGTATATATATAAATACATGTATATATGTGTGTGTGTGTGTGTCAGTGTACATATTGAAGTAGTGAGACTTATAACGTACGGACACACACACACACGCACACATACACAAACACACCACACCCACACATGCACACATACACAAACACACCACACCCACACACGCAGACCTCTTGTATATCCATTCGAAGATGACGATTCACTTTGTCGCGACACCCGATTTCTTCATCACGTGCGACATTATTTTGAGTCGAAGGCGAGAAACTCAGAGTAGCGTCGAGGAGTGAGTTCATCATACACGAAAAGTGTAAAGAAACTATTAAAAACAAACGATTAATAAAATATTCAATCAACCATCAACCGATTTACCAAACAACATATTAATGTAAAAAAATAAATAAAACAAAACAAAACAAAAGCAACCAAAGAAACAAACGAACACCAAAAGAACAGAACGACAATGCCAAGAATATTATATCAACATACATTAAAAATCAAAAAAAAAAATCAACACAGAGGAAACGCAATTTGCAAGAACTTGCGAATGGGCATTAATTAAGAAATAAAAGAATAATCAATGAACGAACAAACTAAATAAAGAAAATCAATAACAACAACGACGACGTCAATAATAATATTAATATTATTAATGATAATGATAATAGCAGAAAATATGTAAATATATATAAACAACCAATCAAAAAAGTTAAATATATAGCAACGAGTGATGACAGCAAAAATTCAAGTTGAAAATAACCACAAAAAATTGTAACTCATGACAATAACAACAGCAACGTTAATTCAAGACTTACGAAAGAACAAAATATAAGATATATATAGATATATATATAAATATATGTAAGTATAAATATTATGATTGTTATCCAAACCAATCCAACTTACCCTATAGTCTGACTTCCTCCCATGATAGACTTCCTACAAATATGGAGAAGCATAATAGAGAAAAAAAAACACGAGAGTTTCAACCATGTTACAGATTTAAGGAGGAGAATATGTAAGTGTGTGTGCGTGTGTGTGTGTGTGTGTGTGTGTTCGTGTGTGTGTAGTTATGGATTATGGTTATGATAGTTGCAGTAAGTGAATATGGAGAGTTGTACAACGATATTATCATATGATTCATAATATTTTCCGTCATAATAATTACATGGTGTGTATAGGAATATACATACATAGAAATACGCACGCATACACATACACACACACATGCACACACACAGATATTCAGACATTCATACACATTTATGTATGTAAGTATTGTAGAGTGAAATATTTATTCATATTACTTTTAGCAGTTATACATCGTCACTTGAAACTTACACGTTTGGAGCTAAAATTCGAACACTCATAAGATGAGTGAACGAAGTGCAGCGAAAATAAATCTCGTAGTACTTTCTTTAAACTTTATTACAAAATATTGCAATTCATGCTTTCTGTAGCTTCTGTTTACTAGCCTGATAAGTATTCAGTTATTGCTCCTGTATGTAAAAATTCAACGTGCCACTGATAACCTCTGAAAGCACTAACGTTACATACAAACATACATACAAACATACATACAAACATACATACATACATACAAACATACATACATACATACATACACACGTACATACAAATATACATACATACATACACACGTACACACACACATAATATATGAAAATATAACAGTTTTTCATACATATATAATTATATATAAGATTTTATATATATATATATATATATATAT
>NC_068999.1:50423069-50424140 GCF_001194135.2 Octopus bimaculoides
ATATATATATATATATATATATATATATATACATATATATATATATATAATTATATATATATGTTTGTGTGTCAATAATTTTATGCTAGAAATTAACTTGTGTACAATAGAGCAAATGAATATATGAGTTATATCGAAGAATAAATATTTAACCATGGTTTTCACAGATCAAAAGTAAGCTTTGGAACATATCTTTTAGAAAGAAAACATTTTAGACGAAAGTTATGCATGTATATGTATTCGTTAAGAGAATGAATTATTTTTATATCAGATTAAGCATGTTGCATAATTCCTCTACAATATTTTATGGATATTCTGAAACCTAAGAATACCACCAAAATGTCTAAGTCATGCATGTAAATATAAACAACATAAACAAGTTTACGTGTAAAAAAATGTGTGAAGTTATCTTCTTAGAACATGTATATATAATGTATTCAAAAAGTAAACATTAGCATTACGAAAAACAGGAAGATAGAAAATTCTTTAGAGAAGTTCTTATCAGCTGGACACTGCTGTAAGAAACATTACAAGGAAACCATGATTATAGGAAAGTATTATAGGAGAGGTTGTCGAAGAATCAACGATCAAATTATTGGACGTAATACCTAGCATATGTGCCATGCATGTTAAAGTAATAGCTAATATATTCGGGACCGTAAATATACTACACACACAGGCATTCTTTGTACGCTACATTCAGAAGACGAAAAATCCGGGAAACTAACAAAGTCATACATATGGCTTAAAAGCGACATGTTACAAAAAAAAAAAAAAGTGAAAGGAAACGTAAAAAAGTCACCATGTTACATGTTACATACTACACAATCACAAACATATTACAAACCATAAGAACATGTTACAAATGAGGGAACAACAAGCAGGCGTATTAGTTTGACGAGATGCCGGAGCAGATTCCCGCCCCGACATCCGAAACTCGGAGTTTTATTATGCCAGCCGAATAATTGTCACATATAATATTGCAGATAAATTCCTCTATTTGCATAATATCGAGGTCTTTCTTTTGTTGTCAAACATTTACTATATATATATATATATATATATATATAT
>NC_068999.1:50424318-50427217 GCF_001194135.2 Octopus bimaculoides
TATATATGCATATACATATATAAACATATATGTATGCATAAACATATATACATATGCTGACATATAGTCACACACACACACACACATATATATGTCCATATATATGTCTAAATTTATATCTACTTTCTTACCTACCCATCTATCTATCTATCTATCTATCTATCTATCTATCTATCTATCTATCTATCTATCTATCTATCTATCTATCTATCTATGTGCCTGTCTGTCCGTCTGCATGCTTTAAACGTATTTAGGTTCTTAGTTTAACCACTCCACTATTTTCGCTTCTTGTCGGCTACTATTTTATATCGCTACGGTATTTAAGCCCCACTCCACCAAGAAAGAAAAAAATCCTCACCCAAGCCACACGTCAACGAAGTTTAAAATCATTGGCCAACTATCTCTTTGTATCGCTGTATAGAAAACAATAATTAGTTTAGTAGTTTTTGTTGTTTCTGTTGTTCAAAACTGTGCTGTTTCCACCACCGTCAGCAAAGTCTATCTGAGGATCATTTGTCAATGTAGAGAACATAATGCGATTGGTCATTGATCAATGTCAGTTTACAATATCTGTTATCGAAAACCGTCTAGATCGATTGCCTATGATCGCCCGATAGGCAGGATCGATAAAAGTCTTCTTCCTGAACAGCACTTCAAACTCTTTGATCAATCTAGTAATAGCTACTTGTCAATAAATACGATACAACATTTCAATCGAAGATCACTACCTCGTGCTTCCGTTTCGAAGAATTTAGCGTAATCTTTCAGAAATTTGAACTTGAGAATGTTTCAATGCCACAATCCATTGAGGTTTATGTCATGTTCCCCTAATTTTTAATGGTCTATGTGCAGAGCAATGTTATGAATGACAAAAAGGATAAAACGAGCAGTTCCGTTGTGCCTGCCTGCTGAACCACGAATGTCATATTGTCAAGTTACATTTCCTGCGGGGGCTTATAAAAAATATTTATTGTCAAAATAAACAACGTTGTAATCGAGATAAACATTATCAAGTGACAAAATATATACGCTTGTATCGATTTCTGAAAGGCACTGGAGCCTATAAAACATTTTCGTTTGTATTTAACACTCATCGCTTGTATGCAGTTATAGAAGCGCCACCTTGAAGGGTTTTAGTCGGACAAAACAACCCCATTGCTTATTTTAAAGATTTGTTTTTATTCTAACGGTCTCTTTTGCCGAAGCGGTAGGTTATGGAGACGTAAAGAATGTAACACCACTTGTCAGGTGGTGACTGAAACCGGTAAAAAGTAAACGATAAAAGATATGCCTAATTTATTTTGTACTAAGAGGAATGGGTGAATGTAAGGAGGGTTTTGACGATCATGTGTAGGATTTCTCTTCGTGTCTTATCTTAAGGCATGTTTGCTTTCTATAAACCAGAAAGCATTCAGATAAACCGTATAACTCTAAATTAAAAAAAAAAGCATTGGTGTTTCTTAATTAAGAATAACTTGTGTAACTGAGATATATAGACAGAAGGAGAAAGAGTGAGAGAGAAAGAGAGAGAGAGGGGAGGGAAAGAAAGCAGTGACGATAAGAGAGAAGGGGAAAGGGAGAGAAAGGATTCGATACAGAAAATGAGGAAGTGCGAGAAATTATTAGGGCTGTAGGTGGGGAGCGGGTGAGTTTAAGAAAAGGGGAAGACTGAGAGAAAGAGAGAGAGAGAGAGAGAGAGAGAGAGAGAGAGAGAGAGAGTGCAAGAAAAATATTGAGAGTCTTCGGAAGGAGAAAGAAAAATAAGTGTTCAACAAATGAAATGTTGAGAGAAACGAGAGTGTATTCCGATACGGGCAATTATAGAGAGAGGTAGAAGAACTGATGACAGTATTGAAAGAGAATGTGTGAGAGAGAGAGAGAGAGAGTGAGAGAGAGAGAGGGGGGAGGGAGAAGGAGAGAGAGAGAGAGAGAGAGAGAGAGAAGATCGAAGAAATCGAAGCTGAGGAAGAGAAGAAATGAAAAGAGGAAGGTTTGAAAAGAGAGAGAGAGAGAGAGAGAGAGAAGGAGCGAGAGAGCGAGAGAAAGAAGGGCGAGAGAGAGAGAGGAGACAGAGATGACAAGAGAGAGAACGAAGGAGTGAGAGAGAGACAGAAAGAAAAAGAGAGAGAATGAGAGAGAGAAAGCAAGTAAAAGAGAAATGAAACGAGAGTACAAGGCAGAAAAGCCCGAGCAAACTGAAACTCACGCACAGGCAGACAGACAGACAGACAGACAGACAGACACACACACACACACACACACACACACACACACACACACACACACACACACGCAGACACACACACACGCATATAGCAATTGGGGATGCGAAAATATGTGTGACGAAATTTGGATGTTCAGCATCATAAATATATTTTGGTACACCATGTTCACTTCGTTGTCTACACATAATTTTTCGTATTCCGTATTCAAGAGTGTGGACGAACACTAGCACATACAGCTACGAATATGCATATCTGTCTGTCTGTCTGTCTGTGGCTACAGGCCATTTCCCTTGCCCCTGTCTTTTCCGGACCAGGCGTTCACTGCATTGGATGCTCTTTTTCTCGGCTTTTTCTACTATTTCCTCATCTTCTAATTATTCTATTTCCTTGAAAGAATAAAAAGTTTTGAATGGTACAACAATGCACTATAAAACAAAAAATAGACTATATACCTGTTGTAATTTAGTTATCCATAGTCCGATGATGTTTCGGAATACAATTCCTTCTTCAGATATTCTAAGAATGAATTGTATTCCGAAATATCATCGGACTATGGATAACTAAACTACAACAGGTATATAGTCCATTTTTTGTATTATAGTGCATTGTTGTACCATTCAAAACTTTTTATTCTTTACAAACAATATACAATGCTTCAAGCGAACTACAATACT
>NC_068999.1:50427284-50427822 GCF_001194135.2 Octopus bimaculoides
TATATATACATATGTATGTATGTATGTATGTATGTATGTATGTATATATGTGTGTGTGTAAGTATATATGTATGTTTCTTTGTGTTTGTGCGTATGTAACTTGTCAACCGCTGCAGTGGAACCACTAAACAGAACCAGTGTTTAATATTCCAGACTATTTTACCGTAATGCATGCATATGTGTATGTATGTGTGTGTGGATGTGAGTGTATATATGTATACGTGTGTACGCATATACATATGGATATGCACACGCACACACACACACATACGCACATACATATTTATATAGACACACGCATATAATATTCATAGAATGATTCAGAATGAAGCGAAAATAATAAAAATATATTTTCACTTAAAAAAGAACAAACAAAAGACAGATTGAAAATTGAAAAATTCGGTCTCTACTCACAAAAGAAACAACCAAAATATTAAATAAAGAAAGAAAGAAATAAAAATCCGATTTACGCAAGAGAATTATTCGTAAACTTAAATAAATATTGTTGAATTAATTTTTTCTTTTGAAAATATAAACT
>NC_068999.1:50428369-50431340 GCF_001194135.2 Octopus bimaculoides
GAGATAGAGAGGGGGGGGGGAGAGAAAAGGAGTGGAGAGAGGGAGAGAGAGAAAGAGAAGATTCGTGTATAGGTTTGTACGACAAACGTCATTAAGTGACTTTGCCAAATCAGATAAAACGCCACCGTGTCAACATCCATGACACGTGATGATAAATCACGGTAGCACAACTGAGAAATTCAATAATTTACCCAGTTTTTTTTTCTTCGCTGCACCTCACAGAATTTGGAAATATAACGATTTCCTAGCATTGACTTAAGTCATAGTGTAAAAGGGCACCGCATATATCATTCACCAATACATGCTAATGGAAGTAAACGAGCCAACGGGGAATCCATTACGGGGTTGTTCTCATCCTGTTATAAATAACATACAAATTTCTCTTAAATGCCCCCTACCGTTTTATAAAAGGAAAGAATAAGGTATTATGCGTAGGTATGAGTATGCGGTTAAGAAGCTTGTTTGCAAACGAGTGGTTTCGTGTTCAGTCCTTCGGCAAGTGTCTTCTCCTACAACCTGGGAAATGTTTAGTTCTTATTCTAATGAATATTTTATGAGAGGAAAAACGGCGAGCTGGCCTGAATCGTTAGCACGCCGGACAAAATGCTTAACGGCATTTCGTCCGTCTTTACGCTGTTTTAAAATTCCACCGAAGTCGACTTTGCTTTTCGTCCGTTTCGGGGTCGATAAAATAAGTACCAGTTGAGCACTGGAGTCGATGTAATTTACTTAAACTCCTCTCTCAAAATTGCTGGCCTTGTGCCAAAATTTGAAATTAATAATTATTCTAATGGATAGTTTCCTGTGAGGGAAGGTGACCAGCTGACAGTCGTTATTACGCCGGGTAAAATGTTTAGTGACATTTCGTCCATCTTTATGTTCTGTGTTCAAATTCCACTAATGTCAACTTTACCGTTCATCCTTTCGGGGTTCAATAAAATAATTGAGTACTTGGGTCAACGTAATCGACTTATCCCCTCCTTCAAACTTGTTGAACTTGTGCCAAAATTTGAAACTAATATTTTAATGAGAGGTTTTTCAAGTAAGCTTTTTGTTAGCAGAGTAAGTCTATTTTTGTGTTAATCACTTGTGTATTCATTAACTTAAGAATTTATAGCAAATTGTTCTAAATGAATATATCACTGCAATTTCTGCAATAATATTAATACATTTTTACTAGCACGAGGAATATCAGGAAATATGGTATATATACAATAATTATAAATTAACTTTTATCAAATTATTCATGGTGGCAAAAATGAGTTGCAAAACCAAAGATCTCATTTAGCGTTTTACATGTCCACAATGCAGTGAGAATTATATTTGATAAGCATGAATAAAATAAATGAACTGAGTCTATATTGATAAACATAGATGTTCTATTCGGTGAGCATCAAGATATGTGTGCGAATGGAGAAGTCAATACGTTTCTTTCTCTTTTTCAAAATAAACAAGGTAAATGACGAATAATGAAATCAAAGGAAGAGTGTTTTATAAACATTTTCGATTAGAAACTAAATCGGTAAAAGCGAAAACTACTAATGAAAATAATTACTACAATGCGGATTACCTTTTGAAACATGTTTGAAAAGCTGTAAACAACGAAAAGCGCTTGATACAACAACTTCCTTCCATCAAGTCTGTGTTAATCTACATTTTATAAATGGTTTTTCGATATAATTAATAATTTTTAATTTAAGAAAATCTCTTTCGTGTATACATATTCATACAGACACATATGCGCACAGACAGACACACACATACAATATATATGTGTGCCTATGTAAATATGTGTGTATACATGTGTGACAGTGTCTGCAAGGAAACAGACAATTTCAACAGCCATTTCATTAAATATAATTAACATTTAAGATATTGTGGTTTTATAATTCCAATCCAGTCAGTCTGGTGACGTATGTATTGATCATACTAGAACAATATCGATTAGTAGTGGTCGCGGTAGTGGTAGTGGCTTTCATTGTAATAATGGCTATATAGATTAAGGCAAAGAAACTGATGGTGGTATATACTTAAATAAGGATGAGGTATATTAAAAGAAGTAATAGGGTATACAGACTCACGCAAATACATACATACATACATACATACATATATACTTACATATGCATGTATATATACATGTATATATTAATTATTTTATTAATTACTCTATTCGGCATAATAGAATCCTTTGCACAAGCGGAAACGTGAAATTTAGAACTAAAATTCAAGACGTTTTAACGTCTAGTGAGCTATACCCAATCCGCTGTATGTACACCCACACACATGAATACACAAGCACACAAATATGCAAGAATATATATCTACATTTATATATTGGTATGCGTATATGTGTGTGTATATAGATATATAAGAATACGTATGTCCCAGCATGGCTGCAGTCAAGTGATTGAAGCAAGTAAAATGAAACAAAAACAAAGATATAATACACACACACACACACACACACACACATAATATACATTCATACATGTGTGTGGATTATTGAATATTGTCAACATACTAGAACATATGGTTGTTGCAAGGAGTGGAAGTCGATCACAGGGACCCCACTATATTTAGATGGTACTTATTTTTTCGACTCCAAAATGCAAATTCGACTTCGGCGAAATTTGGAATCAGAACGTAAAGCCGGAGCGCTAAGCATTTTCTCCGGCACTTTAACGATTCTGCCAGCTCACCACCTTAATAATAATAATAATAATAATAATAATAATAATAATAATAATAATAATAATAATAATAATAATAATAATAACAATGATAATAAAAATAATAATAATAGGAGTGGCTGTGTGGTATGTAGCTTGCTTACCAACCACATGGTTCCGGGTTCCGTCCTACTGCGTGGTTCCATGGACAAATGTCTTCTACTATAGCCTAGGGCCGACCAATTCCTTACGAGTGGATTTGGTAGATGGAAACTGAAAAAATTCCGTCGTATATATAT
>NC_068999.1:50431582-50434082 GCF_001194135.2 Octopus bimaculoides
ATATATGTCTGTGTGCCTGTGTTTGTCCCCCCCCCCCACCGTCGTCTGACAGCCGATGTTGGTGTGTTTGCGTCCCCATAACTTATCGGTTCGGCGTGTTACTTTCTACTATTAGAACAAGGCCTGAAATTTTGAGGGAGGAGGGCGAGTCGATTACATCCACCCCCAACGCTCAACTAGCCCTTATTTTATCTACCATTGAAGGAAGAGAGACAAAGTCGCCTTCAGCAGAGTTTGAACCCACAGCGTAAAGAGCCGTAACAAATAATAGCAATTAGAAGTAGACAAAGAAGAAGACCTAGTTTATGTAGAATAAAAGACATTAAATGGACAATCGAAGGAGAACCGAAAATTTAAGAAAGATCAAAGAAATTAAGAAGACACAAATGATCATAAAAAAAGCAACAACAATAAGCAAGAAAGTTGAGAAGGAAGAAAAAGAAAAGAAAGAAGCACCTGCCGTAGTTGTAGTAGTAGGAGTAGTATCGGACGAAGAAAAAAGAAGAAGAGAAGGAAAATAAGCTATTAAATAAAATTTCAAAATTCAGGGAAGCATAGAGAAATTGAAGAAAATGGTTGAAGTATCAAATAAAGAACAATGCTTGATCAAAGAAGAAGAAAGGAATAAGAATAAGAGAGAGAGAGAGAGAGAGAGAGAGAAAGAGAGAAAGAGATGAAGTGTAATCTAGGTAATAGTGAAGAAGACGATAAGGATATAATAACAACTGAAGTGAAGGAAAAATGGTGGTGGTGGTGGGAGGAACGGACGAAAATAACGTTTGAAGAATTTGGAGAAGAATTAAGAAATGAAGGGAGAAGGAAAAGTAGAGAAAGAGAGAGAGAGGGGGGAGGGAGAAGGAGAGTGAAAGAGAGAGAGAGAGAGAGAGAGAGAGAAGATCGAAGAAATCGAAGCTGAGGAAGAGAAGAAATGAAAAGAGGAAGGTTTGAAAAAGAAATATTGAAGAGGAAAAAGAAGAAGAAGAAGAGGAGATAATAATAATAATAATAACAATAATAATAATAATGAAAATTATAATGAGATTATGATATGAGGGTTAAAATGATGTAAAATAGCCGGTGTTGGGTAAGGAATTATATACGATAGAAATGCGAAAGAAGAAAAAACGACATAAATGAAGAAAAATTGAAGGGCAAATAAGGAATGAAAAAATTTGAAGAATAAGTGCAAAAAGAATTTAAAACAAAAACAAAAACAAAACAAAACAGAAAGTGAAAGTTGAAAAAAATATTAAAAAAAAATCAATATGGAATATGAGGGCGAAGTCAAAGGGGACCATGTTGACAGGTAGAGCTTGAAAATATTTTGGAGCAAAAGTACTAGAGTAACGATACTATGATGATGATGATGATGATGATGATGCTCATGATGATGACGACGGCGATGAAGAGTTAATGATGATGATAATGGAGTGTGGCTGATGATGAAATTGTTGTTGGTGACGAAGCTTATGATGGTGTTGTTGGTAACTAAGGTGACCACGGTTGTATTGTTCGTAGTAATGATTAGTGGTGATGATGATGATGATGATGTGGGTGATGATGATGATGATGATGATGCTGATGGTAATAAAGTTGATGAACTGTAGCTTAAGTATGTCGAAGAATATGAAGGCGGTTTCTCGAATATGATGAAGATTATGACAACATGATGACGACGATGGTGATGACGATGATGACGACGATGGTGATGACGATGATGACGATGATGACAATGACGACGACGGGGCCGATAATTAAAGACAAAAGATTGACTGTAAGTGAACAGGATATCAGTGACAATGACGTTGATGACAACGATGATGACAGCGACAATGACAACGACGACGACGACGACGAAGAAGAAGAAGAAGAAAGAGCTGATGATGATGATGATGATGATGATGATGATATGACGTGAATGATGATGGTGAAGAAGATAACGATGATGAGGATGATGAAGACGATGATGATGATGAGGATGGTGAAGACGATGATGATGATGAGGATGGTGATGATAAGGATGATGATGATGGTGAAGACGATGATGATGATGAGGATGGTGAAGACGATGATGATGATAAGGATGGTGATGATAAGGATGGTGATGATAAGGATGATGATGATGGTGAAGACGATGATGATGATGATGATGAGGATGATGATGATGGTGGTGATGATAACGTTGAGGAATTGTAGCTTCGAAGAATATGAATGTTGTTTCTGGAATATGATGAAGATGATGACAAACTTATGATGATGATGATGATGATGATGATGATGATGATGATGATGATGATGATGACAAACTTATGATGATGATGATGGTGATGACAAAAATGGCGACAATAGCAACGATGCGAGTGATAATTAAAGGAAAAAGTCTGGCTGCAAGTGAACAGGATATCAACGACAATGACGGTGACGGCGACGATGACGACGACAAGAAGAAGAAGAAGAAGAAGAAGAAGAAGAAGAAGAAGAAGAAGAAGAAGAAGAAGAA
>NC_068999.1:50436145-50438933 GCF_001194135.2 Octopus bimaculoides
ACACACACACACACACACACACTTCAAGAATTATAGACGAAGGAATCGACCGCAGCGTTTATTTTTTAAAGTATCATACGTATTCTAACGTTTTCTTTTGCCAAAACTCTGAGGTAGGGACGTAAGCACACCAACAATGGTTGTCAACTGATGAGAAGTGACAGAAACAGAAACAAACACACACACACACACACACACAAGACGGACTTCTTTCAGTTTCTGTCTATCAAATCCACTCAAAAGGCTTTGGTTGGACGGAGACTATAATAGAAGACACTTGCTCAAGTTGCCATGCAGTAAGACCGAACCCGGAACCATATGGTTAAGAAGCAAATTTCTTACCACACAGATACGCCTGTACCTACACACACACGCACGCACACACACACACTACACTATCGCATATATTTAAGAGACAAAACATACAACGATATTAGTACGCACGCAAGTAGCACAGTTCCTATAAACCAATGTCACACAAATATATTTTATTTAAGCTAGCTTCTATAAAATCTGTCATATCTGTCAACAATGCTTTGACACTCTTTTTGTGTTCTTTGTCTATATAGTACTTAAATATGCTCATTCTGTAAGTATCTTTCAAAGGAGATCTAGAATATATCACATTGATATAAACGCAATTACTAACAGAGAAAGATTATGGCGTTGTCGAATTCGTTAGTTGTTGATCACACGCTATGTCGGCTGTACTTGAAATCAAGAGAAATGATACAAGTTATATTTGTAATTAATATATAAAACTTGACCGTTTGTCTGTCTTTTTTCATTCTTCGTTTTGAGTAAACCATCATTGTATCCCCGTTTCTCACTGCCCTCTCTCACTTTCTCTGCTTCGTGTAGCGTTCACTCTCTTGTTGGCGTTTTCTTTCACCTATCCTCTCTCTCTCTTTTTTTAAATGTTTTCCATCGACTTTCCTTATTTTGTGTCTACGTTTGTTTATCAGCAGAAGTTACAGAGTTTCGTGCATTTTCAGTTATCAAATGCACAAAACTCTAGGTCCTTGAGTCACTCTGTGACTTTATCGATTATTAATAAAAATCGTTTGAAACTACTCCTCCTCCTTACCATCGTCATCATCATCATCACCGTCATCATGTTTCTCATCATTATCATTACTCCCTTCTCCTAATCATCATCATCACCTTCCCACCACCACTACCACCACCATCATCATTATGATCATCAATAACTATTGAACATTAATGTCCCGAGTTCTAGGACATTATGGCTGTACACGTGACTGAAACCAAGACAGCTCTTCTGAATGGGACACCAGCTCGTTGCAGAGTTACTCACTTACGACTGAGAGGCCTGGAGCAAACATGAAATTAAGTGGTTTGCTCAAGAACACAGCGCACCACCTGGTCCACGAATCAAAGCCACAATCATCATCGTGCAATCGTGAGTTCAACTGCCTAACTACTTGGCCACGTACCTTCTAATTAACTACGCATCGATGCAATCCACAAAAGGCGGCGAAATGTTACAGAAATGTTACAGAAAAGGCGGCGAAATGGCAGAACCGTTAGCACGCCGGAGGAAATGCTCAGCGGCATTTTGTTCATCTTTGTGCTCTGAGTTCGAATTCCTGCGAGGTCGACTTTATCTTTTATCCTATCGGGGTCGATGAAATAAGTAACAGTTGAGCACTGGGATCAATGTAACCGACTATCCACCTCCCCCAGAATTTCTGTCCCAGAGCCTGTAATAGAAATGATATTTCTGATAAATGTTTAAGTGGAATTAATGATCTCTATGGCAAACTTGTATCTTCCATTCTGCAATTGCTACACGTTCCCAGAAAACACACTAGCAACGTCTCCGATTTATAAATACGTGGTCGAAATCACACTCATGCACTGGCCATCAAATACACAGCATAAAAAGCGTTCACGACTTATTGTCGGTATTCTACCGACAATAAGCTCTTAGATGCGCTTACGCACAAACACGCACGGATATACTAACATGCCAATACATACATGAATACAAAACCATGGAAATACATTACAACAAAACAAGCTCACACACACACACACACACACACACAAAGTAACACAAAATACATAAAACTACGTATACATGTTATAAATATCTGCACATAAAACGTTCACAAACAAGCTCATACACACACATGTACGCACACACACATACACACACACACATCCACTAACATACACAGCATACATAAATACACATACGTATGGGTATACATAACCACACAGAAGAACGTTCACAAATACACACGCACACAGACACAAGCACAGACATAAAGCAGAAAGAGAAAGAGAAAGTGGGGAGAGGCGGAGAGAGAGGATGGGGGTGGGAAACAGATTTCTTCTGCGAGTTGAAGAGTTCATCAAAGATGAATGTTGATGCTAAACTTCAGTATCGTGTCAATGTCTTCATTAGAATACTAAAACCCAACATGGTGCTCACGCAATTATATAACATATGCAAATGAGATGTCAAACTACGGATGGCACGAAACACAATTTTTTTTCCCCCCTGTTTTCTCTTGCTGGCTGTGACCAGCTGCGATGGTCAGTAGTCTTAGCGTGCCAAACCGCTAGTCAGTTGCTCGTCGACGAAGATAGAAAGCTTTGAAAATTTTGCATCATCATCATCATCAATGTCGTCTTTGTCATTGTAATCGTCGTCACAGTCATCATCATCATCTGCATATCTTTATCTTCCATGATTATATTATCTCTTTTTTAAAGTTGTATTATATATATATATATATATATATATATATATATATAT
>NC_068999.1:50439169-50439937 GCF_001194135.2 Octopus bimaculoides
TATATATATATGAACGCGCGTGGCTTAGTGGTTAGGGCATTCGGCTCACGGTCTTAAGGTCGTGAGTTCAATTTCCGGTGACGCGTTGGGTCCTTGAACAAGACACTTTATTTCACGTTGGTCCAGTCCACTCAGCTGGCAAAAATGAGTAGTAATCGTGTTAATCCCTTTGCCTGTCCTTGTTTGTTCTCTCTATGTTTAGCCCCTGTGGGGCAATAAAGAAATAAATAATTAGCACCCGGGGCAAAATGCTTTACATTCTGAACTGAAATTCCGCCGAATTCATTGTGTTTCATCCTTTCGGGTGTCGATAAAGTAGGCATCAGTTGGGTACCGGTGTCAACGTAATAGACTTATCCCTTCCTCCAAAAATGCTAACCTTGTGTCAAAAGCTTAAAATCATTTAAACGGAACACCATCATTTAACTGTTATATAGTCTAAGATAGACGCAGAGAGGATTTCAAGTAAATATATAGTGCAAAATGGTTAGAACTGAAAAGAACCATTATTTGACATTCTACAGTGTTAGAAAGTAGTTCCTTCTCTACCACTTATCATGATTGTACTTATACAAACAATAACTTTAACAGGTTCTTTTTTTCTCATTTAAACCCGTTGTTTATCTCATCTTAAGATAATGAACGTTTAGTTTTACTAACAGGTTTTCAATTGTTATTGTTCGTGTGAGTATGTTTGCATCTATATTAGTAGGTGCATATATATATATGTTTGTATATATATATATATATATATATATATATATATAT
>NC_068999.1:50440291-50441693 GCF_001194135.2 Octopus bimaculoides
TATATATATACATACATACATATATTTATATATGTATATGTGTTTAACAACGTCCTGGCTTTTAATTTTTTTAATTGTGATGTTTGAAGTGAAGAAGATTGAAAATTGTTAAAATATTTTTATTTTTATACAGTTTCGTTCTATGTTGCTTTTTTTTTCTTTTTCATTTTAAAAGTCAAAATGCCGAAATGAAAATAAAACTGAGAATAAAAATAAAATAATAGATAAAAAAAATAATTCATGAATTAAAGAAAAAAACGCAACCGGAATGGAGTTATGGATAAAGAGATTGAAAAGTGTAAAAATATTTGATGAAGCATCTGTTGTTACAAACGGAGAATTGAATAAGGAAGAAGGAAGAGAGAGAAATAGATAGAAAGACAGATAGATAGAGAGAGTGAGAGGGAAAGGATGAAAGAAAGGAGTAAAATTGGAGAGAGTGAGAAAGAATTAGTGAGAGATATTTTTGAATTGTGAGAAGTGAGGAAACTGTGAAGGGGGAAAAAAAGTGTTAATGATAAAATGGTGAAGAGAAATTGAAAAGGACACAAGAGGAAAAAAATGGGAGAGACAAAGTGAGTCAGAGAGAGAGAGAGAGGCGCAGTGAGAGGGAGAGAGATGGAGGGAGACAGCGTGCGATATAAAGGAGGGAAAGAGGGGTAGGTCTGGAGGTTGTAGGTTTACGTGTGCACATATGAGTATGTGCGCGCTTGGGTACGTATGTATGTGGGTGTGTGTGTATGTGTGTGTGTATGTGTGTGTAGGGATGCGTGTGTATTTTTGAAAAGTGCGATGTTAGGATTTAAGTAGGCTGATTGACATTGAAGAAAGATTGGCAGTTACAATGGAATGGTTTAATAGATTTGGAAAAGGGGAAGCCAGCAGAAACAAAAAGAAAAGTAAAAGGAACAGGAAAGGGAAAAGAAGGAAGAGAAGAAGTAGAAAGAAAAAAGAAAAGGAATGAAAAGGAAAAGGAAATGAAAAAGAAAAAAAGTGGAGATGAAGAGGAAGAAGAAGAAGAAGAAGAAGAAGAAGAAGAAGAAGAAAGATATCGAGGCCAAAAAAGAGAAAAGGAAAAAGGAAAAAAAAACAGGAACGATGAATAAGATGGAGGACAACGATTGTGTAAAGGGTTTTTACGTTGGTGGTGATGGTCATTATTGTAATGCTTGTTTGGGGTGGTAAGTTTTGAAGAGCATGGAATCGACAGTGACAAACAGAGAATAGAGGGAAAAAAATGTTGTGTTGGAGTGGAAATGATGCCGGGTTGTTTGATTGGTTGGTTAGTTCGTTGGTGAAGAATGTAATGATGGGGCGGGGTGGGGGGGGTGGTAGATTTAGGATATTCTGAGAGTGGTGATAGTGGCGGCGGAACACAACGAGGTATATTTTTTTACTGAGC
>NC_068999.1:50442165-50444495 GCF_001194135.2 Octopus bimaculoides
TATATATATATGGGGTGGAGGTGAGGGTGCATAACAAAATATCAGATATGCTGCAAAAGGCCCTGAAGGAAAGGCTACGTAAACATACGTAGACGTGAAACACGATGAGGTACTTACTTCAACCTGTACGCACGATAATAAACAAGAAATACACTCACACGTTAGATCAGTCGTACACAAACGCAAGCACACGCATATGTACACATGTGCACACGTACACATACACACGCATAAATGCATAGGCAAGCACACACACACACACAACCACAGACATACACACACTCATACTGAAACGTGCATACACGAACATACAAACACACAAACACGTACACATAATATTCTAAGGTAGAAAATTAGAAAAATCATACAAGACTGAGATGAAATAATCAGGAGGAAGAAACAAAGAAAAAAAAGCAAAGAAAAGGAAAGAAAAGAAAGTAAGAAAGAGAAAGAAACAAAGAAAAAAAAGCTGTTTTCGGAAAAACAAAAACAAAAGCGAAAAAAGAGTGAAAAAAAAAAAAAGATGTGGAGAAATAACGGAAATTAGGAATGAATGAGTTAGCAGAAGGAAATATAATTGAATAAGTTTGTGTGATTACAGCAGGAACAACAACATCAACAACAACAACAACAACAACAGCAGGTACACAAATCAGTAATCTCAGTAACCGCAGCACTATTACAATTGCAGCAACAGCAGCAACGACAGCAGCAGCAATAATAATAATAATAATAATAATAATAGTAATTGTAATAATAATAGTAATTGTAATAATAATAACGAGTAAAGAGGATGATGATGATTATATATTATCATAAATGTTACAACAGGTAAAAATAAAATGTAAATAGACATGGATCTTCCGTCGGTATCGAAGATGAGTCATTCAATTACTTGAGAAATTGAACTGCCTCTTATGTACAGTGGGGGGTTCTAGATACATATAACAGACATGATGGTCGTGGATGGAACGCCTCTTTAGGTAGATCTGTTCGACCTTCGATGACCTGCACTTAAACTACGATAGCAATAACAACAATAACATCAACAACGAGAACGATTATAGGTCTTTGCCAACATAACTTGGCAGTCCTGCTTTAGGACGAATGTTGCTGTAATTTAGCCTCAGGAGACATCGTCTCCAGCTGGCTATACGACACGATCTGTGTCCTCATATTTTCGAACAAGGGAATCTAGCACCCCCACTCAGCTCAAAACAATATCCGTGTATCGCAATTTCTGGGTTATTTCCCTTCATCAACAATTATTCTGTGCTGAAATCATTCTCTGGTATTATACGAGATGAATTATGTGACGACGTATGACTGACGTACGAAATAAAATATTAGATGAACTGTGTTTGAAAAAACGGGAAGGTTATGGTTGGAATACCTCTAGACATTGGTTTTTCTTAGAGTTGACTGAATAAAAATCGCATCAAGAAAGAGAAATAGGAAGGAAGGGACGACTATTGAAACATCAGCTATAATACATGTTAGAATATCAGAGGAAATAAAATCTAGAACAACAAGAACGACAAGAGCAACAGTGACAAGGACAGTATGAACACAATAACTATAATAACAACAATACAAACAAAACAACACTATAAACATAACAATATCGTGAACAAGATAACAATATTAAGACAATGAGAATATAAACGTAACTTAATAACAAGAGGATAAACATGATAACAACATAAACAATCGCAATAATATAAAGATAACAATGCCATGAAGAGCATTAACAACAATAATGTCAACAACATTGTTCACGAAATCAACAACGGTAACAACAACAACAACAGCAACAACAACAACAACAACAATAATAATAATAATAATGATAATAATAAAGGGCGATAATGTGGACAATGGCAACAAAATAACAGTAAATATGAAGAACAATAACAACTACAAAACCAACAACGACAACAGGAAGAACAAAAGCCTCAGCTACAACAGAAACATTATGAACTTCTACAGAAACAACACGAACAACAACAACAACAACAACAACAACAATAATGATGATGATAATAATAATAATAATAATAATAATAATAATAATAATAATAATAATAACAACAGCAACAAAAGAAACACCAAAAACTGACACAAGAACATCGAAGAAGAAGATGAAAAAGAAAAAGAGGAGCTACAACAACAACAAAAATATGAAATTTACGATAGTATATGGGGCTGTAGAGTAACCAAAAAATATGTGTGTGTGTGTGTGTATTTACTTGTTTGAGTGTGTGTGTGTGTTTCGAGAAGCGGCAACAGTTACGATATAATAATATTGCAATGAACACTAATTTTCTTTC
>NC_068999.1:50444657-50448688 GCF_001194135.2 Octopus bimaculoides
AAGAAAAGGGGAAGTTAATGAAGAAGGCGAAGGTAAAAACAAAAAGAGCAATGTTAAAAAGTCGGGGTGGATGAGGGTAAGGGGAAAGAGGAGAAGAAACAGAAGATGAAGAAGAAATAGATGGAGAAGACGAGAGAGAAAATGAAACGCGTAGAAGAGAAAAATTTAAAATTAAGCGAGTATAGCGGAGAGAGAGAGAGAGAGAGAGAGAGAGCGAGAGAGATAGAGAGGGGGGAAAGGAGAGAGTTCGGCGAAGGAAAATAATGAAATAAATATTTAAAATACATCAAAGGACTAAAAGAAAAAAAGATATATATGGCAAATATTACGAAACCCTTCAGAAAATATGGAAAGATTAAGGAAAAAAAAACAAGATAGAAAAAGAAGGAAAAAGCAAAGAATATTGATAAGAAACGCAAACAAAATGGCGAAATCTCTGCTGATTAAAGATGACGTGAAATACTGAATTAAAATAGAAACGGAGATAGATAGATAGATAGATAGATAGATAGATAGATAGATAGATAGATAGATAGTGAAAAGATAAAAGGGGGAGAAAATCAGAAAGATATACAGATAAAGAATGTAAAATGCTAGTGAGGAGATAGGAGGTTCAGAATTTTCGTTACTAAATTTCAGAAAGGGATTATATGCTTTAAAGAAATTGTTCCATGTTAATTGGTTAAATTTAGAAAAAAAAAAAAAAAAAAAAGGAAATAGGAAAACGAAAACGAAAAAGAAGAAAGCGAAGAAATATTAAAATAAGGAGAAAATATCAAAATAAAAGAGCAAAAGAAAAGAAATTCAAATGTTTAAACGCTGCCATTACAGTTAAATAGTTAACACACGAAAGCAGAGCTTACCACTTAAGTTAAATGAGGAACAAATGACAAATACTTCATAACTAAATAGCGTAGAATTTAAATCGCATCTACGTGGAAGCTGAGTTATAAAAGCCGTTGAGAAGGCCTGTAAACATTTATACAACCAGCAAGAAATAGCAGTCAAATATTCCTGAAACTACGCGCTGACTTGTTTAAAATAAAAAATGGAATCCAATAGATAATGTAATCATGTTATGTAATTATTGTTCTTGACCATAGACTGTCCACTTGTTTTGTTTTCTCTATCTTCCACGGCCTGCTTGAAGCTTACAAATTTTCTACACTTAGAACCTCAAATCTTACACACACACACACACACACACACACACACACACACACACACACACACACACACATATAAAAGCATATAGACAAGCTGATTAGGGGAAAGTCCGTGTTAGGGACATTCTGCATACTAAATACAGATGGTAGAACTAAATACAGCTGGTTAGAACTACAGGGTGGTACAGAGAAGACGGACGTTTTTGAAATGGCTATTACTCAATCCTAGGGGAAAGGACATATGTCCGACAGGTGTCATTCGGTCCGTGGTGTCTTAGCATTTTTTGTTTCATTTCAGGTGAAGCCATGGCGCTGTGGATAATAGAGCATCGCGTGTTTGCCTACGACGCGAAGAATAATGAATCTGTCACAGCAGCTCAGCGTGAGTTTCGGCGTCACTTCAAGCTGTGCACCCCCGTAACGCAATCTTATGTTGGGTGAATGTACTTCGTAAACGAGGTACACTAATGAATAGGAGACCGATTGGGGCGCCACGAACGGCACGGACCCTGGAACGCCTTCAGAAGTGCATTACTGAAAACGGACACTACATGATGGATATTGCTTTCCACACTTGATTTTGACAAACGCTAATTCACTACAACCACATTGATAGCAATAGAATTTGTCTGCAGCTAAAATTAATGATTTTGTGAATTTTTCAAAAACGTCCGCCCTCTCTGCCTCACCTTACACCAGAAGACTTGGGTAACACAGGTTTAAATTAATTAATTATGATGCTTAATTACGTAATTATATAAATAATAATGCTTTATACCAATGTAACATCTGTTGAGTAGAATTAAATCATGAATTACTTGTGAAATTTATACTCTTCTGAATTCTTTATTCCACAAAATTAAGATTATTAAGATAATTTTTACCCCTCATTATTGCTATATTTTGAAGTAATTAGACCGTTGTACATTGTAACGTTCAGTCTCCTAGTTCCCAGATTACTATTCAGTAAATTTAGTCTTCTGCTTTAAATAAAGAGGTTGAACGCTGTAGAGAATAATCGTAGCTCCTCGCGCCTGCATAACTCTTCTTCGTAAATAATTTCATTTAACTCGTGTAAATTCAGGAGGAGAAGATGAATAGGAATTACATGTCAGCTTAAAATTTTGGCACAAAGCCAGCAAATTCGTGGGAGGGTTAAGTCGATTACATCGACCCAGTACTTAACTGGTACTTATTTTATCGACCCCGTAGGGATGAAAGGCAAAGTTTACCTCGGTGGAATTTAAACTCAGAACGTAAAAACTGACGAAATTCCTCTCAGCATTTCCCTGGCAAACTTTAGGGTCCAGCTCGCCGCCATTAAATAGATATCAAATAGAAAATATTGCTTATTTGAGTATGTTGTTGATAAAATGGTGAGAACACCGTAATCCGGGGCCACAATCTAGTCGCGATTATTAGCTTGTTAGATTTACTGTCCTTACCTGGGGAATAAATTTAAAACGGTATGTAACAAATATTTAATATTCTCGAAATAAAAACATAAAGTTTGTGCTTACGATAAAATAAATCAACATTTAGTATATATTGTAGCATATAAAAATGGTAAGCTTTTACTGCCACATTTTTGTAATAAGCGCTGATTGAAGTCAATTATATTGTGCTTTCATTGCTAGAGACCTTAAAAAAAAGGCTTCTTACAATCGAATTCCTATTCTTTTGGAAATATGATTTTGGAGCCTATAAAAAATATATTCATGAAAATTGTAAAAAAAAAAATTCAATATTAGAACATATTTCTAAACACCTCCCGATTCTAGTACAAACACAAGAGGATGAAGAAGAAAGAAAAATGAAATAGTAAAGAAAAAAAAATTAAAATGGCAACGATATGGCGGCGGATAAAATTATGGAAGGTATTGATTTCTAATCGCTTTAAAGTCGGTGAACATTGCTAATTATTAATTTCTGTTGGTGAAAAGTGTCATAAAATCGACTCCTTCTTAATTGAATTTGTAGCAGCGTGCAAGAGGTCATGACGAGAAAACATGGATAACTACGTTTCTATGGTGCTAAAGAACACAGAGAATGGATTGTTGCAGGGATTAGAAAGAGATAAAATTCGTTTAAGTTGCGTTTGCACTCTAGTCACTCAGAGAGAAATGCAAATGCTCAGAGAGCACACACACGTGCCCGTGTGGCACAGCAAACAGGCACAGAGTGGTACAAACACGCACATACACACATACACAGACAAACACACATACGGACATACATACGTAGACATATTTATATATATATATATATATATATATTCGAAAAAAGTTCGTTTTCTGTTTTCGTTTCTCATTGTGTTTAACGTCTTTTTGATATCCTGTACCCATATATGCATGTATGTATGCATATAAATGTAGGTATGTACATATATGTATGGATATATGCATATATTTATACATTATTTATGTTATTATATGATCGAACGCCGCGCATCCTTTTCCAAGTAAGTATATATATATATATACATATTTATAGTTCTCAAAATTGTATGGAGCTGTATTGCAAACTATCTTTGTTCTGAAAATATGTATGCATTTATATTTATATTTATGCAATGACAAGTGCGCACACATTCATATGCATATATCTGCATTAATGCGTGTACGCATACGAAGGATCATGTATGTATGTGTGAAGAAGTAGAAGCAGGAGTAGAAAACAATGAAGTAAACGACAAAGAATAAAAAGATAAAGAAGAAGAAGAAGAAGAAGGAGGAGGAGGAGGAGGAGGAGGGGGAGGGGGACGATGACGACAATGAAAAGAATTAAACATGAAAAACGATTGAGAAAACAAAATGATCGGTTACAGAAAGGGAGAAGAAGAAAGTATAGAAGAAAAACGAAGAA
>NC_068999.1:50448698-50449261 GCF_001194135.2 Octopus bimaculoides
AAAAAAAAAAAAAAAAAAAAAAAAAAGGTAAAGAAGAGAAAGAGAAAAGAGGAGGATACATATGACAGTGGTGGATTGGTATAGAAAAATGGTTTTGAATAAAGCCAATAAAGGCAGGAAGTAGTAGAACAAGAAAATGAAAATGATTGACGATATTATTGGCGGAGAATACAAGGAGAAAATGTTTCTACAAGAACAAGAACCGAAAAAATATGCCATGAAAGACACAGAAAATTTGTTAGAATGTGTGTCATAATTTACATTCCTATATTTTTTTATATTGCTTTTTTTAAAATTTTTAACCTAATCCATTTGTGGGAAAAATTGTGATGTGATTTTAGATAGAAGCATGCTTTGACTTTACATTATCGTTGGTAAAGTTTTTGTGATTACCATTCCTTTCTTACAGATATTTTCCATTAGACGAAGATCTCCAACACAAAAATAAAATGAAAAAAGACACGAACAAAAATCATAGAAAATATAAATACCTAAATTTTACGTATAAACGTCAACTTCAGCATAATTTTGGAAGCGTTGACAAATTTTATTGTTATTTTTTA
>NC_068999.1:50449271-50456422 GCF_001194135.2 Octopus bimaculoides
ATTAAATTATATATATTTAGGGAAAAAAAAAAAATATATATGCAATTTATTATTTGGTAAGCTGTGAGAATAGTTAGCACGCCGGGCAAAATACTTAACGGCATTTCGTCCATCGCTACGTTCTGAGTTCAAATTCTGTCAATGTCGACTTTGCCTTTCATCCATTCGGAGTCGATAAATTAAGTACCAGTGAAACACTAGAAGTGATGTAATCGATTATCCCCCTGCCATCAAATTTCAGACCTTGTGCCTTTTCCAGAAAAGATTATTATTATTATTATTACTGTTGTTGTTGTTGTTGTTATTATTATTATTATTATTATTATTATTATTATTATTATTATTATTATTATTATTATTATTATTATTATCATCATAATATTTTCCGTGTGTTGTGGTTGGTGCCGACGAGAAGACAGCTGTTTTCCAATGAATGGATAAATTGCACCAGAAAGTACCTGTACATAAACAGCTGAATATTCTGTGATATTGCTAAGGGGAAATTATTAAACCTCTGATATATTTTCCTATGTTACGTAGTAAAGGTGTGAGAAACAAGGATGAATTTACCATTGGGACGGAAATATATGAACTTATGTAGCAATGTCATCAGCATGTATTTTAATTACCAGCTGGTAGAATCATTAACATCATAGTATAATGAAGCATAAGCAAGAAGTGGATTTACAGAACCCTTGGAGAGTCAGAAAGAGAAATATAATTTGATTCAATCCTCCATGCAACATAAAAGCTTTATCTAACATAGCTAGGAGTTTCCAACACTACCTGAAGAACATTTCCTTACAGCCAGTAGGTGTAATAAACTCTTCAATCCATACAATGTCAAGGGCCGTAATCTTGATCTAACAAAATAGCTTTAAATATCGCACGCTCCAATAAGTGTAAACGCACACATATACGGACTTCAACCTACACCCAACTTGTAACTATCGAAATCCTATTGACTGTCCACTGAAAGGATACTATCTGTCAAACACTGTAGTCTATAGAGTCATCCATCCAACACCCGGAAGGAGACTACACGGGCATGATAGGCAATGATTTTAAGGAAAGCTATACACAACACACGCCCTCTTTCGAGTTCAAGGATTAAGAAAACTTTACCAAACTTCCCCGCTTCATCTGGAGACTACGTGAACATCGAAATGATTTTCCCAAAGTCAAATGGAATATTGTTGAGAGGGATTCTCTTTATTCACCTGGAGCTCACAATTGCCACTCTGTTCCCACGAGAGACTACGTATACTTCACAAATCCGTATTCATCAATAAGAATAAGATATCTTAATGTTGCCACCAGAATTTCACTCTTTTAATACATTTCAATACCCTGATAGTTGACAACCCAGATACACCGCCCTAGGCCTAGTTATTCCACGAACAAAAGCAGAGTATATAACCCCTGCTGCCTGTATTGACTACTGCCCAAATGAGTATGCATATATATGCACATATATTTGTATTCATTTATATGCACACTTATGTACTTATATACATACATATTTACAAGCACAAGTATATGCACATATACACACATATACAGGCACATAAATACACCGAAACGCGCACAAATACAAATATATATATTCACATTCAGAAAGCAATCAATCAACCAATCAATCAATCAACCAATCAATCAATTTGATTTACATAAAAACAAAGGTGAGTAAAATACAACTGCTTTACCGTGATTGGTGAACATCTGATATTAAGAAATATATAACCAACAACAACAATCAAAATACTTTCTATCGTATTTTCTGGAACTACACTGACTAACGTCCAAAGGAATGACACCTGGAGAGGTTGGAAAAGGGTAAATGGTGGAGGAAGTGGGGAGGGGACAGGGTAAGTGGTCATTATAGTTTTATAAATGAGCATACCCTAATTGGATTGATGCGACTCCTGGGTACTGGGAAGTGCCGAACCGGGACTGGTTACTCGCAGCACGAGTATTCATATACATAGAATACTTGTCATCTGAAACGAATATAAAATGTTAAAAAAAGGGCGGGAGAACGCCATGACAATTTTTACCGCCAATAATAAAAACAACAACAACAACAACAATAAATCGCCAAAATAATATATCGAAGAACGAGTGACGCAAATTCAGAATCATGAAATTGGAGGCATACAGCAACAACAACAACAACAACAACAGCAGCAGCAACATCACTCAATACCAGGCCAGGCCTTATCATCATCATCATCATCATTATTATTATTATTATTATTATTATTATTATTATTATTATTATTATTATTATTATTATTTCAGATGTCAGTAATCTTATTAATACTTCAAGCTTTTTTTATTGCATAAACCAGTACAGAACTGAGTTTCTCGGGTCACACCCAAGAGCATTATTATTATTATTATTATTATTATTATTATTATTATTATTATTATTATTATTATTATTATTATTACAATTTTTAATATTATTAATTATAATCATTAACGTTATTATTATTATTATTATTATTATTATTATTATTATTATTATTATTATTATTATTATTATTATTATTATTATTATTATTATTATTATTATGTCATCATCATCATCATCATCATCATCATCGTCAAGTCAGTGAGTTCAGTAAAACGAGTGAAGAATTAACCAGTTACTCATAGATGGATGGGGGAGCTGGAGGTTGAAAAGCAAAATAAATAAATAAAAAAAAACACACGAACGAACAAACAAACAAACGAACGAACAAACAAACGAGCAAAGAAACAAAATAAATAACCAAATCCTTTAATAGATTAATAAACGTCTTATGACGTCATCAAACCAATAATTAATTCAACTACTCTCTAAACTGATTCAAAGTTGGAAAAACAAGAAAGAAATTCTACTGTTGTTAGATAGATTCGAAATGAGATTACCTTAAGACATACGTCACGCATCAATTTTGATCTTTTGATAAATTTAATTCGTTACTGACTTAAATCAACGTAAAATCTAATTAACCTGTTTTAAAATTAACCTCTGGTAATTTTTGCTATTTTTCCGCTAACATACAAATTCACGCACACTGTGTTACTTCTGCTAAATATTAATGCATATTAATATACATATATACATAAGTATGTATATGTATATACAAAATATAAGTATACACACATATAAAGATATACACACACACACACATCTAGCTATACTATGCATATACACACAAATATATATATAATATATTTATATGTATATACATATACATATACATACATACATATATATATATATATATATATATATATATATATATATATATATATATATATATATATGTATATATATATATATACACCTACATATATACTTACCTACCTCCACACCACACACACATACACACACATATATAAGACATTATATTCAAAACAATTACAACCTGCCGCTGACTGAATAGCGTAATGCTTAATAAATTGCCTCATTTGTAAATTATTCCCTCAAATATTGTTGGTTTATTGCTAAGAGTTAATAGCTATCAGTAAGCAATACAGAAATGAAAATATAAGAATATGAGGAAATGATAATCAAACCATAATAATAAGTATGGGAGACCAGAAAGGACGAAAAGATTGAATTTGATGAATTTTGAATGTGGAAGATATAAAATATAGAATGAAATAAACGCTGACAAGAGAACGTAAGGAAGTAACAGATTTTCATGATTACACCATGGAATAGATGGTCCTTCTTCGGTTTCGACGATGGTGATGCAGTTTATTCGATTAAAGGAATTATCTGCTTACTGAATCACAATGTGAAAATGGCGGAACTGACACGTGTATCCTTAATGTTATTCTCAGGCAGAGTCTGCATGTCAGAGTGTTACAGAACTGTTTCCTTGAATCACATGTACAGTTCATCCGACAGGATTCCTCACAGTTTCTGTCCACCCGTTTTCACTCGCAAGTATTGTTTTGTTTTTTATCTTTATTTATATCTTTGTCTTTATCTTTTACTTGTTTTAGTTATCGGCAACAACAATGTCGACAGCAACAAAGACAACAACAGCAGCAGCAACAACAACAACAACAACAACAACAACAACAACAACAACAACAACAACAACAACAACAACAACAACAGCAACAGCAACACCAGCAGCAACGACAGAAATATCAGCTGCTGCATTTCACATGTTCAAGAAATGTAGTTTTCTTACGTAGACTTTCAGAAAACAATGCCAGTCTGGAGTCTTGTGTAACCAGATGAAGAAAGGAAGCCAAACTTCCAAATTTCTTGAACCATTATGCACCATGGAGATCTAAGATATATATATATATATATATATATATATATATATATTCATTCATTCGATCGCTAGAATACGGCAGCGAACACTCCCTCAGTGGTCCTGATATCTTTGATACATATAAACTACATACATCCCACACATAAACTACATATCTCCCACGCATAAATTACATACCTCCCACACACATATACTACATATCTCCCACACATAAACTACATATCTCCCACACATAAACTACGTATCTCCCACACATAAACTACGTATCTCCCACACACAAACTGCGTATCTCAAACTCATAAAATACATGGATGTGTGGGAGACACGTGGTTGCTTGGCCCGTAAAAAAGCCGGATCAAATCTTTTTCAGGTAAAAGCCTATTCCTAATAAAATACGGAGACACTTTAGACAATGTATTGCTAGATACGTAAAGTCTGAGTAAAAGAGAAGTTGATTCGATTATAGCTCATGCACATTGGATCATAAATCTGATTTTTTAGGAACGACATTGGGAGAAACATGAACGAGGACAAGATATGACATGTATCAATCTTACAATAAAGTTTACAGAGAAATACACAGAAGAGAACACCCGCAACAGAGGTGAAATTTTATTCCATGCTATGTTCCATAAATTATTTTGACTTGTGGGCGTGGATAACTCGTGTGATACGTCAGAAGCAAACAGAAAATCAGTTGGAAGATGTATTTCTAGAAGTTAAGAACTCCACCACCCTATGCCTAGCACGCATGCGCGAAAACACAAAAACACACACACAAGCTCATATGTACTTACACATACTCATACGCACACAATCACACACACATGCACACAAACACACAAGCATATATATAGATACACATACTCATACAAACACACAATCACACGCACATACACTGACACACACACACACCAACAAGCACATACATACATGTATACATACATACGTACACATACTCATTCACACACACTTACACACACACACACACACACACACACACACATATATATATATATATATATATATATATATATACCCACACACATCTACGTAGGCAAATTCATACACAGCCGTATCCAGGAAAATACTACTGCATATTATGCCGAAATACCTGCATTGACTCATCCAAATCAGAAATAAGAACAGACAAAAAAGACAAGAATGATAATACAGAAAGAATTCATAATACAGGATTAAAAAAAATGTTTAAAGCTTAAGCGGATAAATGCAGCTTAACTCATAATTGATACAATTGCTTTTTGTTTCATATATATAGATATATTATAGTCGCAGGAATAGCTGTGTGGTAAGTAGCTTGCTTATAAACCACATGGTTCCGGGTTCAGTCCCACTGCATGGCACCTTCATGGCAAGTGACTTCTACTATAGCCTCGGACCGACCAAAGTCTTGTGATTGGATTTGGTAGACGAAAACTGAAAGAAGCTCGTCGTATATATATATATATATATATATATATATATATATATATATATATATATATATATATATATATATATATATATATATATGTATATGTGTGTGTGTGTATGTGTGTGTGTGCGTGTGTGAGAGTGTGTGTGTGTGCGTGTGTGTGCGCGTGCGGTCTTTATATGTTTGTGCATCTGTGTTTGTCCACCCCCACCATCGCTTGACAACCGATGTTGGTGTGTTTACGTGCCTGTAACTTAGGGGTTCGGCAAAAGAGACCGATAGAATAAGTACTATGCTTACAAATAATAACACCCTCTCCCTTCTCTCTGGACTCTTTCCGAAGAAGAGCCATGCTTGAAACGTCATTCCCCACTCATTTTCCCATCTAAAACTTTCCCTGTATGTCAATCTCATACATACATTGTGTACATCCGTTTGACTTGCATTGTTTCTCCTGTCTTCTACTCTTTACACAGACACACACACATACATACACACACATATGTAAATGTAAGGAGAAAGGGCGAGATGGGGTGGGGTAGACACAAATATCTTAATATCGACCTTTCGCTAAATTTACTGCTTTGCGTTTTCTAACACATCTTCAGAAGTCGAACTGATTTCGCATAAAATTACACAATATTTGTATAAATCATATTATAAAAGAATTAAAAAAAAACATTTTGACGGAAACAAACAATAATAAAACATCACTTTTAGATATAATAAGAAACACTGCGTCCTAATGAATATTTGCTGGTGTTGCCATATTAAGCGAGTCTGAGATCGATTTTTGTATAGAAATATAGAGTGAGAGAACAATAGAAGAAATGAAAGACGGTAGAATACATAGAAAGGAAAGTGCACGAAAGGAATTAAATGCCGAGAACCCGAGACAGAGAGAAAATATCTCCTGGGATTTACTTAACGGTTAAATTACACTGTGACACGATTTCTGCCTTTGGGTAGCAACTGTTATTTCCTGTTTGCTTACCACTAGAAAGTATGAAAAAGGGCTAATATTTCCGTCAAACTTTGCTTTTGTTACATTTATTAAAATCTGAAAGAACAACTCTCAATACATATTTATGACGCTTCCCCACTACTCCTGCTCCTGATCAGAGATGCACATATTGTCAGCTACTAAGGGACATGTTCAAGTGGTTATGGTCAATTAAGTGACAAGCAAAGACGTATGTATCGAGAAGGATATTTGCTATAACGATACTTCTGTTTCAGCAACACAGCGCTGAATCTGTACCATTTATGTACCAGTTATGCACTGGCGTCGATGTAATCGACTTACCGAACTTGCTGGTATTATGCTAAAATTTTAAGCCAATATTACAATTAATGATTTCCATTATTACATATTAACCGGTTTCTTTTTTAGTTCGAGAGATTTTAAATTTTAATATAAATATAAA
>NC_068999.1:50456492-50459873 GCF_001194135.2 Octopus bimaculoides
TATATATATATATATATATATATATATATCTGTGCTTGTGTGTTCATATATTATACAAACATATAAATTACACACACACGCGCACACACAAACACACACACACACATTATACATATACATTTGTATGTGCACATACACATATATGCAAATATATATATATATTTGTCATGATTGCTCAACCTGCTAGAAATAAGTGATCAAATTGTTCTCCGATTGCTCTCTAGTACCTGGCTGGAAATGTAAGATAGGCATTGGACTATAATGTGGTCCAAAATACGAAGTGAGCAAACGAATGACGGGATTGACATTGAATACTAGGACGTTTTTGATCAAAGGTTTACACAACGGAGGTTGACCTGGCGTCGTACAACCCCATAACAATACAGCAACAGCAGCAGCAGGGACAACAGCAACAACAAAAACAACAACAACAACAAGAGCAACGATAACAACGACAGGAATAGTAACAACAACAAATATAGCAAAAGAATGGCTGGCTGCCATAATTGTATTGACATCAAAAAGTATACGATCAATACACAAAAATAAGAAGAAACAGCGACGAGACTCTAATATCACTGGTCCTTTAGTTAGGACAGCAAAACGCAAAAATACAATAGAGGAAAATAAAGATTGTGAGACGTAGATGTCTCTTCTAAAGACATTACCGGCGTTGGTGAATTTGCGTTTGGTTCGAGCTGGAATAGAAACAAGATTGCTGAGTACTATGGCGTTTAATTCATCATATAAAGGTTATTTCTTTGGCATTGCAAAGACGTGATAGAATATTTTAGGGAATCGAAAGGGGTCGTTGTGATACTCATACCGCCCCCAAGTATATCTGTTCCGTAACTGTTGTTAGAAAAATACCTTCTATGAATTACTAACAGCCGGAAGGTCTCAGCT
Source organism: Octopus bimaculoides (assembly GCF_001194135.2). Taxonomy (NCBI): domain Eukaryota; kingdom Metazoa; phylum Mollusca; class Cephalopoda; order Octopoda; family Octopodidae; genus Octopus; species Octopus bimaculoides. The sequence continues at coordinate 50,457,399 of NC_068999.1, forward strand.
TGCGTTTTGTAACTATGGAAACAAAATTAATTTTAACCTATTAAAGGAGCTAAGGCGGTGAGCTAGCAGAATCGTTAGCACACCGGACAAAGTGCTTAGTGGCATTTCGTCCGTCTTAAGGTGGAGAACTGGCAGAATTGTTAGCACGCCGGACAAAATGCTTAGCTGCATTTCGTCTGTCTTTACATTCTGAGTTCAAATACGCCGACTTCGCCTTTCGACTTTGCCTTTCATCCTTCCAGGGTCGATGAAATAAGTACCAATTGAACACTGGGATCGATGTAATTGACTTACTCCCTCACTGAAAGTGTTGGCCTTGTGCTAAAATTTAAAATCAATATATTAAAATGCCAAGGCGGCGATGTGGCAAAATCGTTAGGACGCCGGGCAAAATGCTTAGCGTCATTTCACTCGTTCTGAGTTCAATTTCAATCGTAGTTGATTTACCTCTTATCCTTCAGGGTCGATAAGGTAAGTACCAGCTGAGCACTGGGGTCGATGTAATTGAGTCACTCCCTTCCCCGAAATTGCTGGGCTTGTACCAAAATTTGAAATGAATTTATTGGAGGCATCGAATTACAAATCATTAAAGCGGCGAACAATACACAATACAGTATGTCCTCCGGCTTTTTTGTAACTATGGAAACAAAATTAATTTTAGTATTTTGAAGGTGGTAATCGTTATAGCGATACAGTAGCTGTTTCGGCCTTTTACGTTCTGAGTTCAAATCCGGTCGATGTCAACTCAACTTTGCCTTTCATCGACTCCAGGTACGACAAAATGTATCACTGGTATCTGTGTGTAGTTCCATTTCAAACAACTTATGTATGTTATGCTTTGTCAAACGCAATTGTGATGTAAGAAGGATTATACAAAGCTGAACTAAGTTTTGTATTTCCACTACTATCTAGGGGCAAAATTTTTTCAATATATATTTTCTGCTAAAAGGGAGTCTTGAATTTCAGAACAACTGTATTAGAAGGCTATATCCCTCATCTTGGCCTTTGTTGCGTTGGATCAATGTAACAAGTCTTTGTTACTAATAACTGAGAATTTCCCATCGAACCCAGACTGGGGCTCCATTTTGTATTTGTATCTTTGACTCATTGAATCAAATTATATTTTCACCGCTGTAATCTACTGAAAAAAGAATTTTGCTCTTCATATCTTGTGTTGCTAAATCTTATAGATACATACATATGCACATACGCATGTGCATGCATATGTGTAATGTGCGTATGTTTGTGTGTATTCTATTGAATGCATTCTAATTCTCCTCACACATACTACAGTCACTGTTTCAACTTTTCCGATACAAAAACGATTCACATGTTCAGTATTATAAACAATAGAGCAATTTGAATGCATATATGTATATACATACGCACGCACGATATTTATCTATCTGTCTATCTGACTATCTATACGTCGATCGATCGACTTCATCGGGTCAACGTAATATATTTTTAACTTTTAATTTTTAGCATTAGCAAAAGTATCAATCTCGGTGAAGTAGAGTTTTGAAAGAAACTATGGTCAAAAAGACAACAGTTTTCCCCAAAGGATGAAAGCCAAAGTTGACTGTGATTGGGTAGAAACTCAAAGCAAATAGACGGGACGAACAACGAAAACCATTTTATCCGTCATTTTATTGAATTTTCTATCTTCCATTCTATGCCAAATATTCTCATTCATTCACCAACATTCGTTGCCAGTCAAGTTGTTTTTATAGTTTGTTGTTGGTTTAATCATTTCACAATATGTTACAGGTACAATTTTTTCTATCGAATGTCGGATGTGTATGGAAATTGGTGTCATAAATAAGATCTACTCTGCTATAGGTTAAGTCAAGAGATGAACCAAGTGATATGAAGTTAACTAACAGTTGCCATTTGTAACTTACGATGACTCCTTCGTATCATGCTGTAAAAATATATGACTGTGTTTTATCTTACTAGATCTAAATACAGTTACAGAAACATAGAAAAGAAAAAAAGAAGTAAATCGTTAGTACTTGAGAGTATTAAGAAATCTAAACAATCAGTTTTAAGTAAAGAAACTGTAAAAGACATTTAAAACAGGCACTGGACTAACTCGTCAACTTCAATAAGCATTGTGAATTACAATATTATTATTAACAAGGTAATCAATAATGAAAAAAAAAAGAAGAAGAATCGTAAACAATCACATCATTAAAAACAACAACCACAACAACAACAACAACCACGATATCAAAGATAAAAAGATGTATAGAAACAAGAGAATATATAGCTTAATGTTAGATATAACATGACATGATGACTCAGTCAAGTAAAAGCAACAGGAATATATTTGTAATAGCGAAATATCTTAGTTTAGACACTAAGTATGCATCAACTGGAGCAGACACACGTACACACACAAACAGAGACATACATATATGCATACATACATACATACATACATACATACATACATACTTACATACATACATA
>NC_068999.1:50459912-50460623 GCF_001194135.2 Octopus bimaculoides
TATATATATATATATATATATATATATATATATATATTATATGTATATATATATTATATATATATATGTGTGCACACGCATAAATACCCACATGTACATACATAGCGGTATATATAAACAAATACTGGAAACATATACAAATAAATACATATAAATAAATAAATAAATAAATAAATACAGAGCTTAGCATAAACAGATTAAACTCTTCCGGTTTCAAACAAGAGTGATGTGCATACATAGTTTGAACATCCATCGAGCTGTGACTAATTTTGGAATAGACACGCATCACTGATCACAGAATCTGGACAGACAATTAATAGCACAATGATGTTGCTAACATCGCGGAATAACAACGAAAGCAAAAAAAGAAAAAGAGAGAAAAAGAAAACGATTAAATAAATAAAGACGTAGAGATGAACCAAGTAACCTAGCAACCAGCAAGTAAATCAGCGAATCATAGAAACCTACACAAACAATCTTGCAACACGCTATATCGAGATTATGTGGCATCTTGAACGTGTGTATTCTTCCCCAGCTTCGAGTCGTCCAATGTTCTAACTTAGTTTGAGTGGTATTTGCTATAGACAGGAACCCGTTTAGAAACCAGCCCTTCTATCTATCTATCTATCTATCTATCTATCTATCTATCTATCTATCTATCTATCTATCTATCTATCTATCTATCTAAATATCTATCTATCTATGTATGTA
>NC_068999.1:50460908-50461904 GCF_001194135.2 Octopus bimaculoides
ATATATATATATATATATATATATATAAAGTTACAGCTGAAATTTGAATTTGAAAGTGAAACTGCGTGCGAAATATGTCCCTAGTAGTATGACGACAAACCACGTTCACTGTCCTATGGCTCACTGACATCGTCCACGGTAACTGCACAATTGTCCCTGGATCTACATAATGCTTTCTTCAGTGCACGTTGTGTATAGTAGAACGTATCATCTTCTGTATTCAATGCTTCTATGACACACACACACACGCACACACACAAACACATACACTATATATATATATGCATTCGTACACACGCGTATATAGGTATACATGAATGTCATATATATGTGCGTCTATGTATATATATATATATATATATATATATATATATATATATATATATATATATATATATATATGAATATGTAATACTTAAATTACAAAGAATATAAGTAGGAATTTCATGCAATAGCAAGGCAAATTAAGTTACTCAGGTAGATGACAAACGATGAATAAACCAAACTAGAATTTATTTCTTCAAATGTAATAAAGGATCTTTACTTTTCCTCATAAGATTCTTGCAACAAATTGTGTTTTTACCTTGTTATGTTAGAAGCATGCTTTTTCCATATTGCATCAAGGAGTTTTAGCTCACTGTTGTACAGGAGGTTAATGGAAGATATGTCAAATATAATATTATTACGGGTCCACAACTTGAAAACTATGCGCTCAATAAAATCATAATTCGTATATTAAGAAATACGACAACTTTGATTCTTTTGTTGCTGTTCCAAATATTACGTTGTCAATACTTACAACTAATTTTATTATTTTCATGTATGTACATGATGAATGCATGCGTGCATACATACTTTTCTTGGAGAATTATGGAAGTTCACGTTGATAAGACTAAGGTAAGCGAATAACAAAACGGAGAGGTTTCATGGTATGAATGTAGACCCGGGAGTTTGTGTTTCTTACGATTGAGGTATATGTGTAATATAAGTATATAT
>NC_068999.1:50462272-50462957 GCF_001194135.2 Octopus bimaculoides
AGAGAGAGAGAGAGAGAGAGAGAGAGAGAGAGAGAGAGAGAGAGAGAGAGAGAGAGATTCGTATAGTTTCTTTAGACTGAATCCACAACCGGTGGCCTGTTGTTACTCTGGAGATTGATCAGCGTGTAACTGGTCACTGAGACAGGAATAGCGTGTCTGAAAAGCTGCCTTTTATGCATGGGAAACTCCAGAGTATCAGACCGCCGACTCTCTTCATTCTTAACTTACTATTACACTTCACTATGCCATTGATTGTGTGTATATTTATATATACATACATATATATATATGTGTGTGTGTGTGTATATGTATGTGGGTGTGTATGGATCAGTGTATGTACATCATTACCACTTGAAATCCGTAGCATAGGCCTCTCTTTCAATGCATAACATACTCACTATTATTGATGCACGTGTGTTTGTGAAATTATGTGTGTGCGTTCGTGTATTTGCGGTACGTTCTTTTTAGCAGACATTGTCGATGATTTTTTGCATACGTATGAGAATATATGTGAGACGTGTGTTGATGTTGACAGGGAGCAAGAGGCAGTGAGAGAAAGCTGAAGAGGAGAGAGAGAGAGAGACAGCGAGAGAGAGAGAGAGAGAGAGAGAGAGAGAGAGAGGGAGAAAGACAGAGAGAGAGAGAGAGGAAGGAAAAATGAAAGAAAGGAAGAAAAGGAGATAGA
>NC_068999.1:50462967-50464848 GCF_001194135.2 Octopus bimaculoides
GAGATAGAATGAGAGAGAGAGAGAGAGAGAGAGAGGAAGGAAAAATGAAAGAAAGGAAGAAAAGGAGATAGAATGAGAGAGAGAGAGAAAGACAGAGAGAGAGAGAGAGAGGAAGGAAAAATGAAAGAAAGGAAGAAAAGGAGATAGATTGAGGGAGAGAGAGAGAGAAAGAATGAGAGCCCTATTTTTAATCTCACTGAACCATATGATAAATATAAGACTGTTAGACCATCGTCAATCTCGGTTATCTTCCAAATCTTCTTATCTACGTATTTCTCCGTATATTTTTTGCTTATTAAGCCTATTTGTATTTTAGCTGGATTTATTAGTCCGCAAATAGATTTATATGTGATACCTGCCTTGTGATCCTTTAATGTCATGTATGCCTTTTGTTTATCTCGCCATTATATTCTGTTATCGAATTTTTCTCGTTGCTATAATCTTAGCTTCGACGTTGATATTGTTGGTAGTCATAGTATTTGCTTCCCTATAGTTCTGAGTTATACTAACAGGAACTATGTATGAATGTATGTGTGTGTATTTGTGTGTGTGTGTGTCTGTGCATTCAAAGATACACAGCAAATTGCGTGTCAATATATATGCATAGATATATATATATATATATGTGTATATACATACATATATACATAAATACACATAAACACATAATACACATACATAAACACATACATATATACATACACTCATATATACATATGTGAGGGTATATATGTGTGTGAGTGTCAATGTCTAGAAAGTGCAGTGCGTTTACGTAAATTGTTATGCGAAAAAACCCTTCGTAACTGTGCCGTTTTACTGTCCTCATGACACGATTTATTATTGAGCGGGTGCATTTGAAAAGTCGTAAGCAGTGCGCTTGAGTAGGAACTAGTGTTATGTGCGCGCATCTCAACGGTTATATGTATGTACGTTTGTTTGCGCATGCTTACTAAAACGTTTCCTCATGCATTAGAGCAAAAAAAAAAAAAACCGTGACATTTATCATTCAATGCTTTGAATGCATCGCGAGTTGTAAAAGATTTAATATATTTGTACGTTACCATTAGGCTTTGACATTTTGGACATTGGAATTTCTGAGTCGGGTTCCATTCTTTGTTTCTCATCTTCATCATCACTGTCATCCTCTATGTAAAATAAAAGAAAATTGTGAAAATATATATTCATTTTCACTTTTTAATGAATACATTATGATGTTTTTTTTTCTTTTTGGGAAATATAAGGAAACATTTATATATATCATAACTCATAAAATATTTCTACCCATCTATAATTCTCTGGCATATTCCAGTTGATCTGATCAACGAAACAGCCTGTTCCTAAAATTAACGTGCCAGTGGCTGAACACGCGACAGACACGCGTACCCTTAACGTAGTTCTCGAGGAAACTCAGCCTTGCCCTCTGAAATACAGAGACCACTCGTTCTTGCCAGCTTAGTGAACTGGAGTAATGAGAAATAAAGAAATGAAGAGCATCGAACTCATGATGTTACGATCGGGAGCCCTATACCCTAAACACCTCCACAAGCTTTCACATCTATGTGTGTATTATATATTTATATGCATGCAGTTCCTGTGTACCAAATTAATTTACAAGGACTTGTTCGGATCGTCACTCATTAGAAATCACCTGCCCAAAGTGTCGCGCACTGGAACCGAACCCGTAACCGTGTGGTTGTAAAGCGAGCTTCTTAACCACAATGCAATATTTATGCCTTTTTATTTATAGAATGTGAACGATATATACGTAGAATCAACAGAAGCGTTTCTTCATCCATTCGTATATATAAATGGAATGATAAACATGCAAATAAAAAAAAATGGCAAAAAATGTGACAGAACCAGATGGCTTCCCCCCCCCCT
>NC_068999.1:50465115-50468374 GCF_001194135.2 Octopus bimaculoides
TATATATATATATATATATATATTCTTGATGCAATAGATCGTTGTTGTATGATAGTGTGAGCGAGATTGATATAAAAAAAGAAGATTGACAATGAGCGAGGTGATTAATTAGTTAAACTTGAAATATCTATTCCAGTTGTTAAATTAGTTTTCGATTTGCAAAAGTTTTACCAACTGAAGAATTGAAAATATTTTATATATTTTACCAAAGATGTTATATAAAATCAGAATTTGTTTCATTACTATTATTATTATTCTATCGATTTTCTTCTGTTTTCTAGATTCCAGCGTAAGAAGGAATGAAACTGTAAAATTGAAGTCACTTTTGAAATTTCGTGTTTTTCTTATTGTTTTTATCATTTGTTTTTTTTTTCCACATTCCTTTCGTTTTCATATTGTGTTCTTATAACTATTACAACTACAATAAGTTTCTATCTAGTTTTTCTTTATCTGTGTCAGACAACTTTGCCATTGTTAGTACTGCTTTACGCATCTTAATGTTGCTTCAACGAAGATGTAATATAAACCTTTAAAAGAAGACAGATAAGAGGATGAGCTAGTCAATCGATTATATACTGCCAACACAAAGCCTTAGAATCCTGCGTGACTGTGCAAAGAATTTCTTTGGATACGTGTTCATACTAAATAACGTGTTCTTAATACGAGATGGCGAAAACAGCTCCATGGTCACAGGTACAAGACAAAGATTTCACACTTACGTCTCTGACAGATGATACAGCACGCATGCTTTACACACACACACACACACACACACACACACACACACACACACACACACACACACACACACACACACACACACACACACACAGACATACTTAAGGAAACACGTAGTAAATGATCCACAAGTCTTCGAGCACACCGAGTCCTCAGCTTGTTCCATTTGCCAAAACGTTTGCATGCCACTATCAGGTAGATAGATAGATAATGTATGTATGTGCGTATGTATGTGTGATTGTGTTTGTCCCCTACCATCGCATCGCTTGACAACCGATGTTAATGTGTTTCCGTCCCCGTAACATTAGCGGTTCGGCAATAGAGACTGCTAGAATAAGTACTAGGCTTACAAAGAATAAGTCCAAGGGTCGAATGACTGAAACAAGTAAAAGAATAAAAGAATATATGTGTATGTGTTGTGTGTGTGAATGTGTGCGCGCGCGTGATTGTCAATCGTACAGCTTGACAACCAGTATTGGTTTGTTAACGTCCGTGCAACTTAGCTGTTCCGCGAAAGAGACTGGTAGAATAATAACCAGACTGGCAGAAACATAAGTGCTGGGATCGATTTATTTGAGTGAAACTATACAAGGTAGTGCTCCAGCATGGCTTTCTTTCAATTAGTAAAATAATTTTTAAAAAAAATCAACCACAAAAACTGAGACCCAACATTAGCAAAACAACCAGCATAAAGTAAAAGAACAACATGATAATCAAAATTCGAAAAAAAAATGAAAGAGGTGAAGGAGAAAAAAGAAGAAATGAAATACAAGATGGTCGTTTATATATTTAGCCCTTTAGTATTCAGATTATTTTGTTTAATGTGATGCTCATTTATTCACAATTTTGTTGTTTGTCCCTTCTCGAGCCATGTCAGGCTCATAGGGCCGGTTTCCCGATTTCATTGGCGTATAGCTTCCCATCTGGACGGGTCGCAGGCGAGCTGTTAGATGCAGGAGAGAAAGAGTGAGAGAAAGTTGTGGCAAAAGAGTCATCAGAAGTTCACCATTACCTTCTGTCGGAGCTGCATGGAGCTTAGGTGTTTTGTTCATAAACACACACTTCGCCCGGTCTGAGATTCGAACTCGCGATCCCTCGACCCAGTGAGACTACTGCTTTAACTACTAGGCCATAAGACTCCACATTTACTCACATTGCTTTGAATTAATCATACATTATCTCGTAGCTTCAGGAGTTTGATGAGCGATTTGTTCAGTTCTAGAATGGCATTGTAGGGCAAGTGTGAGAAACCGGATCCAGCCAGTTTCAACATAAAACAGGTGAAATATTTTAGCTTGGTGTGGCCGGTTTGAATGCTAAAGGGTTAAAGTAAAACAAAGATAGTTACCTGAATACTGTTTCCGCCTTTGACACCAACAACAAAACCCTAATAATATCAATGCTGCAAGTAAACAGCCAGCGGTTATACCAGCAATTTCCTCGACACCCAGTTCTGGAAAATCAAAAGTAAATAAAAAAAAAATAAGGAACAGTAGAACATTTTATCATCATCACCATTATTATTATCATTATTATTATTATTATTGAGTGAGAGAGCAGTGCATGCCATCAAAGTGACACTGGGGTAAATTATACGAAGCCCATTATACCCGTCTGATAAGGGTACACCAGGCACATGCATCACAACCATATGTACGCAACATGGTGATCTCATATCAAGATAAACAGCGCATGACCTCGCAGGTGCGGCCCAGTCAGAATTTTCTTCAGGTCGAGTAACCCATCCCGCTCAAAAGGTCCCTGAATAAGGTTTGTTTAAGGCAGGCCATATAAATGTATAACTTAACAATAACAATTGAGGTTTTTGCATAAGCTTCTAGAGATAAGATAACATAGTATAGATTTCCATTGTAATAGAGGGTTGTTTATAATTTATAGTACAATATAGTATAATATTAGGTCTTAAGGCAGGCCATATCAATGTACAATTTACCAATAGCAGTTGTGGTTTTTACAATAGCTCCTAGGTTAATATAGTATAAATTTCCATTGGAATAGATGATTGTTTATAAGTTATCAACATTATTCATAGTATTACAAGGGGTTGTCTCCCCTTAATGGACCTTTCCTTAGGAAGGAACTTACTTAACGAGTCATTTAACGACAAATTTGAATATAGACGGAACCTAGATGATGGCTTGGTATTTACCTCTTATTCTTGACCTCTGTTTGATTTTTGTTTGTTCCTTGAAGACGTGTAAGGCAAATTATATGTTTGACTTAAATTTGACAGTCAAATATAGCCTTATACAGAAATGTTGACATAGGAATAAATTTCAACAATAACGGATGTTAGCGTCAAAACTCTCTTTTAAATTTAAAACTTTGGATATATATATATATATATATATACATATATATATCACTGCAATAGATCGCTGCTGGCAATGATGTGTCTTGTTAATGACTACCAGCCAAGGAAGACTTTTTGAAATGATGTAACAATTTTAGTTTTCTATTATTTCTCTTGAGAAAAAATGAAAAAAATATATTTTAGATG
>NC_068999.1:50469308-50469908 GCF_001194135.2 Octopus bimaculoides
TATATATATATATATATATATATATGTACATATACATATGTATGTATTCATGTCTATATCTCACTGTGTGTATATGTGTGTATATGTGTGTGTATGTCTGTGTTTGCGTGTGTATGGTATGTATATTGTCTGTGAAGCTGGGTAAGTTGATTAAACGATCGAGAGTTTCATGAAAGGTGCTAGATATACGTATGGTTGTATATATATAAAAAAAGTCAACCATTAATTGAAGGTTAACTGAATAAATTGCCGCAAAGTATCACAATTATTGCAAAGAAAATGTTGGCAGTTACTTCGAAGTTTCATACACATACACATACGTGTTTATATTCGCAGATTTCACGCACTCGTTAATCATAGTAATCCAGCTTTTCAGCGGTGTACGACATGAGATTTTCTTTTAAACACACACACACACACACACACACACACACACACACACACACACATTTATACGTACATACAACTTTGCCTTTCAGGCTTTCGAGGTCATTGAAATAAGTTCCAATTGAGGACTAGGGTCGACGTAATCGATTATCCCCCATGCTCAAATTTTTAGGCCCTGTATCTATAGTGGAAAGGATCACTATCATTACCCTC
>NC_068999.1:50470608-50471945 GCF_001194135.2 Octopus bimaculoides
TATATATATATATATATATATATATATATATATATATATATATTCGTATATATATATATACACATATATATATATTCATATGTATATAAATATATATATATATATATGCATATATATATTTTATATAAATATATATATACTTATATATATATATATACTTATATATATATATATATTATATAAATATGTGTGTGTGTGTGTGTGTAATCTCCCCGAGGCATATTGATTCCAATAGCGGAAACAGCCGTTAGCCAATGAATGTTATTACGTGACTCCTCTATTGTCATTCAGTAAGTTATAAATATATGTGTGTGTCTGTGTGTATGTGTGTATGTGTGTGTGTATCTATGTGTGTGCGAGTCTGCGTATGTATTTCTTCTATTGTTTTCCAGAGAACAATTATGTACACGTTCATTGAAAAAATTTCAATATATTCAATTTAATAAAATATATCTATTGATTTCGTTTTATTTTTGTCGTTGCTATTTGTTTTCCGTTTCGCTTTGTTTCAATAATGCTAATTTGTTGTTGCTCTTTGTATATTTGTGGTTATACTTATTGTTATTTCCGTTTTGTTTTGTTTTTATGTTTGTTGTTATACTGTTGGTACGTCTTTCCTGGGGGGTATTTTTGTAGTGCAGAATCTTCTATTGTTTGTTTTATAATTACTATTAACCACATGACCGGCAACGTAATGAGCCAGACAAACAACGAGCGAACGAACGAACGAACAAACGAACGAACGAACGAACGAACGAACGAACGAATCAACGAACGAACCAACGAACCAACGAACCAACCAACCAACTAACCAGCCAACCAACCAATCAACCAACTACCCAACGACTCACTGAACCAACGATCCACCGAACCAGAGAACCAACCATCCAATCGACCAATAAAACTAAGAATGCTCTTCACTTGAATATCGGAAGTACGTAGTGGGAGAGCTCATTTAGTGATCGCAAACGTTTGAACCGGATATAACTGGCAGAATCTCAAAAATATTTAGAAAGAATATTTAGAAATTCCATCGGGGAGTCTCTCAATTACACTCGTGTGTATTAGGGAATAATACAAATTCGAAACAAGCATTTAACTAGCTCCGATGGGGTTTGCATTTTGCTGACATAAGGCCAATATGTGGTCAGCAACAACGAGGGAATTGGTATTATCAAAACACAACAGCATTTATGGTAAGCATTAGTAATTTTCGAAACTTGATTGTTACAAATCGAAAACAAACAAAAGTGGCATTGAATTACGACAGAGAAGGTCTTCGATGGAATTGTGAATGAGAGTTTTACAACACTTGTTGTGTGTTGCGTGTATATATA
>NC_068999.1:50472303-50473248 GCF_001194135.2 Octopus bimaculoides
TATATATATATATATATATATATATATATATATATTATATATATTTTTTATTCTTATACAAGTATGTTGTTGACAGTGTCTTCGAAGCTTTGGCCAACTACGATATCGTTGCATCTCGACGATGGCTTGGCTGATCAAGACTTCGAACTCACTTTCAACAACATTATTGAATAAGAATCACTAATTTGTACTCAACAAAAATATAGAGTAATCTATCACATTAATGTAAAATTGTTTTCATAATAGCTAGACATAAAAACAAACATCAAGTTATAAAAAACAAAACAAAAGACAAAGAAAGGGTGAAATAAAGAATCGTAAATTATGCTACTGAATAGGTAACTAACTAGAAAATCTTTTAGATGTCTGCAAAACCTATCCAAATCCGGCGTAAGTTTTATTATTAGAGAAAAGATGAAATGCTTCGAAACAAAGGTGAGAAAGAATTGGCTGTTAACACCAATAAAAGTCAATGTCTTTTTGTATTCGATGATATCAATGTTTGTAACACAAATGAAAATGGTGGACAATCATTATTATGTCATCAGGTGCAGTGTCTGTACGAAATACGTGATTTTTCTGTCTTCACATATCTTTCTCATCCTTAATATATTATTCTTTCCTTTTCATTCAATATTCTGTTCCGTTCGATTTTGTCATTGAATTCCGTTCCTTTATCCCTTTCCTTTCCGTTCGTTTCGTTTATATTTGTTGCGTTTATAGAATCTTATCGGATTTCGATCAACGGAACAGTAGTTTTTCCTATGATCTTTATCTTTATATTCTCTCTCTCTCTTTCTGTCTCTGTCTCTCTGTTTGTATGTCTCTCTTTTTCACTAATTTACCATGAATCTATCTATCTATCTATCTATCTATCTATCTATCTATCTATCTATCTATCTATCTATCTATCTCTTAGCTTCTGTGTGTATGTATATATATATA
>NC_068999.1:50474357-50476790 GCF_001194135.2 Octopus bimaculoides
TCTCTCTCTCTCTCTCTCTCTCTCTCTCTCTCTCTCTAATACACATGCATGTGCACGTATATATTTGTGTGCGTGTGTATAAACACACACAAACACACACACATATACATAGATATCAATATACATACACCCACACATATATATATGCATACATATTATATAAACTTTTATACATATATAAATTTACACACACACACATATATATATACATTATATATATATATGTATATGTGTGTGTATATATATATGTATATGTGTGTATATATATATGTATATGTGTGTATATACATATGTATAGGCATATATATATATATATATATATATATATATATATATATATATATATATATATATATATATATATATATATATATATATATATATATATATATATATATATATATATATATATATATATATATATATATATATATATATATATATATATGCATATATATATGTTTGTATATATATATATATGTATGTATATATACATGGTTTGGATATAATGTCTGCCTTGTTGTTTATATACATAGCTATGGGCATATTGAAATATATACATATATATGTGTTTGGGTGTGTGTGTTTGTTTACGCATCCATGTATGTATGTATGTATGTATGTATGTATGTATCTATCTATCTATCTATCTATCTATCTATCTATCTATCTATCTATCTATCTATCTATCTATCTATCTATCTATCTCTATTCGCAACCACCTTATTCTGATATTTCCATATTCAAACATATATTTAATAGTATATACAAACGTTTTCTACTTCTCACTATTTTTATCTTCTGTCTCTCCCTCCCATAGTTGCCTATTCATACCTTAGCCTTTCTTACATACTCTCCCTCTTTCGTTCTGTACCTTCCCATTTCTTTCACCCACTCCTATCGCATTTCTTGTCTGTTTCAATGCCTTTTTTTTTCATGTTGATCTATTCTGTCACAAATAGCACAGAATAATTCAACAACATCTATTATCAACAAAAAGGACGAGCCTAGGTTATTAACTTATTTTTTTTTAGTGTTGCTTTTTTTTTACACCACCATTTACACTAAATTTGTAATAATTAATTATTTACTTTATAAGTAACTGGCCAGGAAAAAAAAAGCACTTAGATGAAATGGAATAAAAAAGTAAACGAAAAAGTGCAAAAACAGAGTAAAGGAAGACATTAAGAAACACACCGCATCCATTATTATGAAAAAAACAGACCGGACGCCGTCCATTTTATCCATTCTCATACAAGTTCAGATAGTTAACAAAAGAGAAACTTCAGTGCCACCTGTTGTTCAAGATTTAGTGAAACAGGGGTGAAGGAATCAATGATGAAATGATAAAAAGCGATATTAACAATAGAGTTAGGAACTAAGCATGTATGGAAAAATAGAACCCAAGACAAACATGAAAAAGAATAAAAAGAAAATGGCGGATTTTACAGATGTATACGGCGGAATGCTAATAGCTGGAAGGAAATGGCGGCTGTTGAATGTAGATAGATTCTATAGTCTTCCATGTCCCAACCTTCTCCCACTTCTATTGAAACTGAAGGTGAGAATTTCCATTCATAAACATTACATTATCGTTGTTTTTTTTCTCTCTCAGTTTAGTTATAATTTGAAGAAAAGGAAAGAAAAAAATAACACAAAATAAAAACAAAACAAAAGCAAAGCAAAATATGCAACAAAATAAAATATCTGAAGTAGTGACATAGGGGAAAACAAAGAATTATATAAAAAAAAAAGCCAAACACACCGCGCGCGTACACACACAAAGACGCAAGCACATACACACACACAGACACACAAACACACACACACACACACACAGACACACACACACACATATACGAAAGACAGACAAAATAAATACAAGAATAAGCAGAATACGATGAAGACAAGGACTACGACGGGACGATACCGACAAAGACGACGATGATAACGCTGTTACATTTGCTGCTGCCTCTGATGATGATGATGATGATGATGATGATGACGATGATGATGATGATGACGATGATGATGACGATGATGATGACATGATGATGATGATGACGATGATGATGACATGATGATGATGATGACATGATGATGATGGTGATGATGATGATGATGACATGATGATGATGATGACGGCTAAAGAGGTGATTGGAATTATGCAGGCTTTTCGTGCGGCATCTGCTGCTGCTGCTGCTGCTGTTAAAATGATGGTGATAATGAAGCATGACAACAAAATCATCATAAACAGAAAAAAAGGGAAAAGATTAAAAGGGGAGGGGGAGAAGAAAAATAAGAGTACAAATAACAAGAACAAAAGCACCAACGCTACCCGCAACTAAAAGAACAACTGCAATGACGACTGTGACGACGAATATACTTAACGTTGATATATTGCCAGATATAGGGATGAAGAGACGAAGAGAG
>NC_068999.1:50477317-50478313 GCF_001194135.2 Octopus bimaculoides
AGAGAGAGAGAGAGAGAGAGAGAGAGAGAGAGAGAGAGAGAGAGAGAGAGAGAAATAAGAAGGTACATATGTTGATAGACTGATATGCATATATATATATTTTTTATATATAAACACACAGACCAACAGATAAATATATAGGTAGGTAGATATATGGGTAGATAGATAGGCAGATACATAGATAGATAGATAGACAGACAGATAGACAGACAGATAGACAGACAGATAGACAGACAGACAGACAGATACATAGACAGGTGGATGGATGGATAAAGCTATATTCAGGAAAGAAACCAGACTGAAAAGGGTGTAGTTAAAAGGCACGCAATAACACGTTTGTGAAAATGTCTGCCGCTAGGTTATTTGGCTGGTCGATTGACTTAAATGACGGGTTGGCCGGTTGGTCTGTCGGTCGGTTAGTCGGGCTGTTTGGGTTTTGGTTTGTAGGCTGGGTGCGGGGAGTGGGAAGGATAAGCAAGAACAATTGGAACAAAACAAAGCACGTGTCCTTATCTATTGTCCGCCATCACGTCCTTTTATTTTCATGTTCCAACACATCCGACCCTGCGCTTCTCTATCTACTCCTGCTCTTCCTCTTTCTCCTCCTCCCCCTCCTCTCACTTCGCTTCCTCTCCCAACAACTCGCCATGTTCCTCTAGTACACATCATTCATAATGCAACTTTATCGATAGATTTTCGGAAGTGCTTTTCAGTCAAAGATGAAAGTGATGGGAAATACGAACGTATATATGATTGTTTATACGTGGGTGGGTGTTTGTGTGTGTTCATATGTCTGTATATATGTATATATGTACATATGTAAACACAACACACATACACATATATTCACATAAACACATGCATGCAGGCACACATTCATTAAGTAAATACATGTACACATATTCAAACAAGCACTCCGAGATGTCTCAACAGTTACTTGTATGTATGTATGTATGCATGCATGTATGCATATATATATATATATATATATATATA
>NC_068999.1:50479071-50482299 GCF_001194135.2 Octopus bimaculoides
ATATATATATATATATATATTATATATATATATATTATATATATGTATATATATATGTATATACATATATATATGTATATATAAATACGTATATATACGTGTGTGCATATATATATATATATATATGTATATATATATATGTACAATGAGTAATATATATTTTTATAATCCTACCTGAATGTCAATGAATTAAAAACAGAAAACATACCGCCTTAAATTTGTGGTCGACAACTGAAACCAGTTTCAAAGATATTCCACGCGTGACCACACCATCTTTCATTTTAAACATAGTATATTCATGATTACACTATTGATCTAATTCGTCCTGTCTTTGTCAAGACAGTACACTAGATTTCAGGGAAATTTCGCTGACTACGTCTAGCAGACGAGACGACCACATGCAAGCTCCACTGTTGGCTCGGCTGTCTTAATGCTCAATTCGTGTTTTCGTTTTTTAATTAATAATCAAACTTTTCAAACATTCAACGATACCAGCATTCATAGGTACATACAGAGATAAAAGTGAAAAGCAGAGGACTTACCGTCCACACCAAACTCTCCCGTAACCTCTACGGTATTACCATCGACGCCATTATTGACGGAACATTTGATGACTAAATCGATATCAACTTTCGTTAATATATAATGAAGGGTACTGCTTCGATGATACTGACATGATGTTTTGTTAAGTCGTGGTTCCGTTTGGCTGATATTTTCGCCACAAAGGCGGATCCAACCGCTGTCTTGACGTCGCTGTCGATACCATGTGATGTTACCGGGTGGGTTTCCAACCATACCGCCGCATCGTATTTCTAATAAGACATCCGTGTGAGGCACTGTGTTGTTTATATTTTCCATCTTGAGAGGACCTGGTCTTGCTGAAACGAGAGAAAGACGGCGATAACGTTATTTAATATGTATTATATATATATATATATATATATATATAAACAATAGAAAAGGGAGATATACAATTGTCAATTCAAAAATAAAAATTTATTAACATAATATTATCTTATATTATAGTCTTACAATAATATAATATAATAAATAATTAATACAAATTACATATAATTGTTTCGATTCTTACCCATAATAAGTTTGTATGCGTGTAATTATATTGATAAATTCAAAATTCAAAATTCATGAGAAAGTCAATTTCACATTATAAATGTCTGACGAATAGAAAAGACATACTAACATTTACAATTGTAAAGTTTCATCTATCTATCTATCTATCTATCTATCTATCTATCTATATATATATATATATAAACAAAGGCGATTAAAATATCCAGGCAGATATCAGTAAAGCACTCATTGTTAAACGAATTTAGTATCAAACAGATACTAATAAATGTAAGTAAATAAAACTTTCAAGGTAATTATTTATGTATGACAAGTAAAACCAAGTATAGTTTAGAGGAATTTCCAGAAAGTCAGAGTATAAGATAACAAAATATGAATAGAGAAAATCACAAAAGCTGAATACCAAACTAGTCTTTTTATTAGAATATTATATTTATTTTTATCATTGTTTTTGTAGGCGTTGTCTACAAGAGATAATTTCTTAGTTCACTTTGGATTTAAGTAATTTTGGATTGCCTTCATAACGTTGTGTCAGCATGCATATTCGGATATATTAATCTGATATTTTCTCTGTCTAAATATGTCGATACAACGGAAACGATCATCGATATGGTATGGTGGATTCACCAATTAAAGATGTGATTTTCTCCATTCTCATTTTCTTTATATATATATATTATGTGACCTCATCAGTGGTCTTTTCCTTTCTTCTTTCCTATTTGTGTGTCTTTCCTTACTAACGATCAACCATTTTGTATTTTGTATTCTTGATTTCACATCAAGAATCTTGCAAAACGAATATATATATATATATATATATATATATATATATAAAGTCAAAAGGATGTACGCTGTGGATGCCTCAGGCTGACGTCCAGAGAAAGTTCAAGATGGTAAATAGAGGAGATGTGACGTTAGAAAACGATTATATTTGTTTTATCTGATGATCCATTTGCTGACATAAAAGGCGTGAAATGCAAAAGTTCACCTTCGGCAACAATTTTTAATCACTGAAAGTAACAGAGCGTAACAGAACGCTGGATAATGGGTCAGAAAGAAGGAAAAGCCCAACGGTTTATTGGTGAACAACCAGCACAGATGATAAGTGCATAGTAAACAAAATACTTCTGTTGTATATAGTTCATTCCCTCCGTCAGATGGACATTGACTGTTCGGGTGCGTGACACACCACACGTCAGATGCCGAAATAATAGCAGAGAAACGCGAGGTTAAGTGTTTTGCTCAAGGAGACTACGTACCACCCCGTTCAGTAATCGAACCATGATATTGCAATCGTGAATGCAACATCCTAACCGTTAGGCAACAAGCCCTCGTATGCGTGTATGTGTGTGTATATATGTGTGTGTGTGTGTGTGCAATAGATAGCAATGAAATGCGGAGATGTAGCAGAAATGGAAAAAAAACAAAAACATGCTGGAATGAATAATTCCAAAATTCGTCAGCATTTACCAGCGATGTGTTACGCTCTATTACATTCAGTGATTAAAAAATGTTGTCGAAGGTGAACTTTTGCATTTCACGCCTTTTGTGTCAGCAAATGTACCATCAATGTAAAAAAAACTGTATAATCGTTTTTTCGATCGAACAGTCACCTTGCCGTCCATACCTCCTTTTCTCCTTGCATGCAATCATACACTACCTCCGCAACTAGAAATCTGTGATCGTGTGTCAAATGTGAGCAATCATTATCATTTAATAACTACTACTACTACTACTACTACTACTACTACTACTACTACTACTTCTTCTTCTTCTTCTTCTTCTTCTTCTTCTTCTTCTTCTTCTTCTTCTTCTTCTTCTTCTTCTTCTTCTTCTTCTTATTATTATTATTATTATTATTATTATTATTATTATTATTATTATTGTTATTATTATTAAGGCGGCGAGCTGGTTGAATCGTTAGCACACCGGGCAAAATGATTAGCAACATTTCGTCTGCCGCTGCATTCTGAGTTCAAATTCTGCTGAGGTCGACTTTGCCTTTCATCCTTTCGAAGTCGATAAAATAATTACCAGTCGAACACTGGGGTCGATGTAATCGACTCATCCCTTCATCATCATAATCATCATCATCATAATCATCATCATCATCATCATCATCAGCAACCTCTTCGCAAC
>NC_068999.1:50482411-50490648 GCF_001194135.2 Octopus bimaculoides
ATATATATATATATATACATTGTTACAAGGTCAAACATGTTAGTACTGTAGTGTATGTGCATGTGTGTATGTATGTATGAATGTATGTATGTGTGTATGTATGTATATATGTGTGTATGTGTGTATGTGTGTGAGTGTGCGCGTGTGTGTAGACAATTGAATATACTCCAGCACTTTATTTATTATTGTTGCTGCAGTTGTGGTTCATGTTGTTCCTGTTGTGTTTCCTGATTTATATCCTGTAGGGTCGGGTTCCAGACTATGAGTCTGAGACACTCCAAGGAAGACGTCAAATGACTGACAGCACTTTCTATATTATGTGAGCTGTTTGAAGTAGTACAACCATTTGAACTACACACATATTGATTTTGCTTAGCATACTGTTGGCTAACTTTTCCATTCCCTTATTCATCGGTCTCCAAATATCCAATGACATCACCGCTGTGGTGTCGGACCCATAGTGAGTCAAGGTGTCTGGTATAATTTCTGAGGAATTGCAAGGGTGGTTGGTTTATGTACTAAGTAGGAACGGTCAGTTTTCGATTTGGAACCTGGTCAAGCAAGACCATAGTGTCCAGCAGTGTCTGTTGTTAGACGACAGCCTGGTTAATATTCAGGTGATCTAGTTCGAAGCAGATCACGGAGTGAAAAAAAAAAACCTGGGTAAAGGTCACGTGTAGGATGATTTGGGAGTAATTCTGAGCATCAAATACCTCAGTCAAAGCAGCATGCCTTAGAAGACTTTCAGGTCGGTGATTATTTGGCAGATTTCCAAAGTTCTTTGCTCGGTAATTCTGCAGAGGGAAGGAAATATCCCCTGTACGTAATAATTCCTACAAACATGAACATGCTAGAACCGCCAGATATCAAACTTGTTCGAAATGTGCCTTGGTGATTTATATAGCGATACTGTCCTCTATGAAACCGCCCAATATCCGTACGCTTGTTGATTTCTGGGGATATGTCGAACAGCCGCTATCATGTGTAGCACAAATCGGCCTGTTAGTCAATCCGTATTCAAGATCGAACATCGTCATCTTTTCCTATGGAAAACCGGGTAATTATCCTCTGGCTGGTGTCTATACGAAGGTTGCTGTGCGGTAGACACGGTCGAATGACATAGCTTTTACCCCTCAGATCGATCCCTCATTAGTTTCCTGAAGTGCCACTTAAAGAGGAAGGTAAAACTGGCTAGGGATATGTCGCTATTCAGTGGATATTCTAAAATCTGATAGGGAATAGTAAAATTAGCTTCTGGAAATGGGGCCACATTAACTGTGCGTGCGGCTTTTACTTGCCTGGCAACAACGTCTGAAAAATGTTCTCGAGCTTCTTGCAGTGGAATAAATTGAGCTTATTTGAAGGATGAACTGCATCACTGAATAAGATTATCAAACCTCATTTTGGTGGTTAATTTGTTGTTCTTAATTTGTTGTTGTATATTGTTAATGCTACGTAAATGTTATCAATTCACGGAAATGTTTTGCGCTCACTCCTGTTATACGACGTAATTCCCCATTATATTTTTGCTGTTTTTTTATTGCATTTCGCACTCACCTTCGCACCGTTTGCAACGTCTTGGGCTTTTTCGGTTAATAAAAGAATCATTATTTTTGTTATTAAAAAGATAATTGTATGACAAATTTTATAAAGATACGCCAGCAAATTCTAAATAGCAACATATATACATCACAACATTATTTTTCTTTTTTTCACGTTTGGATATTAAATCTCAATGGAGCTTGCTTTAAATTTTTTTACAATTTCGGCGAGAACCTAGCGTAAACATCAGAGCCTTGGATAAAAAAAAAAATCCTTTCTGTATATATCCCGGCTTCTTTCGAGCTTCAGTCCAGCTTAGGTCAACTTTGCCTTTCATTCTTTCGGCGTTATACAAAATAGCAGTCATGACCGGTAGAGTGATACAATCGTTAGCGTGTAAATAAAATGTCAACCAGTATTTTTTTCTGGCTCTTTGTGCTCTGAGTTCAAATCTCGCCGTTTCCCGGATTAACATCACCTTAACCCCTTAGGGGCTTTTTGTGGTGCAAAATGTAATGCAAGACTTCGAGTAGGATTCGCGGCCTGGTTAGAAGATAAGTTAGAACAAATTTAGGAGACCTCAACAAGCATAATGGGGGTAATGCTCTTCATTTTATTAAGCGATAAAAACATACCAGTCATTTATGCAGATCAATCAACTGACTATTACATTATTCGATAATTTGTGGCTCTGTGCCAATGTATGAAATCAATAACGCTACTGTTGTTATGTTTGTTTATATTTTGAAGAGGGGAATTAGCAGTGACTACCAAAAAATCGAAGTTTCATTGCTCTAATCAAATAAACAGACGTGTAACAGTTTAAAGTGCACCGAATTGTTTTCAGGACAGGAGATGCATCGATTTATAATTAGACTAACATAGTTGCATATGCGACATCATATATAGCAAATGCTGCTTAGCTGATGCGCTCCTTTTATCAACTACCGTCTAATTAGAATGGAGAGTAGCATACAACCGCCCTGTATCTGTGTATATTTATATAACTAACAAAATGTCTGCCTCTCTATCCATTTCCATCTCTCAGTTCATGTAACTGTGTTATTAACATATTTACTGTTTTTCTATATACTTCTCTGACTACATCCCTGTCCATACCTCATAGGCATCTCATGTTTTACTTTCTCAGCAGTTTAACCATGTATCTGTCAATATGGGAAGCGGAATGTATATTTATTATTACTCGAGAATGCATAGGAGTTATTCAGCAACCCTAGAGATGCATACAAAGCATTTTGGAAATGGTTTAAGCATTAAACTCTAGGTCCTTGAGTAACGTCTGCGGTACTCTGTTAGTGATCATGATAGAGACGATAATAATAATAATAATAATAATAATAATAATAATAATAATAATAATAATAATAATAATAATAATAATAATAATAATAATTATAATCCTTCTATTATACCACTTGAGCATTGGCATCGATGCAATCAATTTAATACCTCCCCACGAAATTGCTGGCCTGGTAAAATAGTTAGCAGCCGAGTCAAAATGCTTAGCGGCATTTCGTTCACCAATACATTCTGAGTTCAAATTCCGCCGAGGTCAATAAAATAAGTACCAGTTGTGCACTTGTGTCTATGTAATCAACTTGACTCCACCCCTAAAATTGCTGGCTTTGAGCCAAAATTTGAAACCATTATTATTATTATTATTATTGCCAATTATTATCTACAGTGTTCTTATTTTCATTTAACTCTCCTCAGCTGTTAAAGTTATTTTCTCGTAGCTTGCGTTCTATTTACTACTAACCCATTCATTTTCTACTACTACTACTACTACTACTACTACTACTACTACTACTACTACTACTACTACTACTACTACTACTACTACTACTTGTTGCTGCTTTGTTGTTATTTATGATTATT
This sequence comes from Octopus bimaculoides, assembly GCF_001194135.2. NCBI lineage: Eukaryota > Metazoa > Mollusca > Cephalopoda > Octopoda > Octopodidae > Octopus > Octopus bimaculoides. The sequence continues at coordinate 50,485,853 of NC_068999.1, forward strand.
ATTATTATTTAGTTGATCTCGGTAGTGTACAAAGTGCACATACATGATTTACGGGCAAATGTCTAAATTTGTAAAAAAAAAAAGACTTAAATAAATCAATTTCTGCATCGCTTATGTGCATACAAAAACACGCATACTTACACACACAGACACACGCACGCGCACACACAAACACACGCACACACAAACATGCACATGTGACCACGTGATAAATGACGACACCCAAAACCTCTCTCATGCGGGTCAGGTCTACATCTGCTTGAAAATATCTGAAGGTGAAAACTTGTGCCACACATTAATCATATGCATACACACACACATGCAAACTTACATACATACATATATATATAACGTGTATATATATATATATATATATATATATATATATATATATATATATACGTATATATCTATAAATGTATACATAACCATACATAAATATATATGCCTTATATATATGTATATATACACAGAAACGTGTATGTGAGTGTGACTGTATATAAAGATATGCATATAAGTATCTACAAATACACATATGCAGAGCATTAACGCACACATGCATACACGCATGCAGACACATGCTCACAGGCACACTCACACACACACACACACACACATACAAACTTCCCTTTGGTACATATTATTTACGTGAAGTAGTCTGGTACGCAATGAAGAGAAAATTGGGGCACATAGTGATGATACAATCGTAGAACATAGGTGAGAGAAAATGCCTGACATTTTCTCATTACATCTTCTCACTACCGACCTGATGTCAGATACCGATATTTTCATCCACCATCACACTTTATTTCATCCTAGAAGTTCAATATAAAAATCTCACTTCTGCATGTCTTCCTAGTTTTCATAACCTTATCAATTTCCAGCACTGAATCTGCTCTAACTTTGCAAAGTTCTTACTAAGAGATTCCCATGGCTAGCCGCTTTTTCACCAACGGCTATATAGCTCTTTGACACAAGTAGGGGTAGATTTGTAAAGCATAGTCTTAAACTACAGATATTATTTTGAGTTTAAATATATCTGTCACTATCAGCGTTTGACTAGAATCACCGTTGGTTCAACTGTTGCTCGAGACAAATCTAACATAGTGATCTTTTTCTGCGTTCACGATGGCCGATTATCACGATACACATCTATAAAAGAGACTTACACAATGAATATTCACGTTGGTGTAGGCGTAATATGAAAATGGAAGTTTACACATCTTGGGATTAAGTGGAGATGACCGACACAAAACTGAAATAAAATATGTGCTAATGTTAACCTTTCGTTGCTTCAACCATAGCCACATGACGTTATCAAACATTAGATCGGTTATAAACACTTACTGACTCGCACACTAAAGCACACAGAGACCAAGTGATATATATATATATATACATATATATACATATATATATATATATACACATATAACAGATAAACAAGAGTGAAAAAACTACACAAGGCTTGTGTTACATGGTTATCTAAATCGTTATCTAAATCGTTATCTAAATCGTTATCTAAATCGTTATGTTAGAAAAATGTTATAAAATTTTGAGTATAGAAACATTGTTTATGGAGAAATAACCGGTTTCGTATTTTCTTTTCAAATTTCTCTACCTGTATCGTAATATGTCTTCGCCACGGTGTAAAATATGGAGTTCTAGATAGGGGAAGGTAATCAGGGATTATATATATAATCTGCTGGTGCTGCTGGTGGTGGTGCTGCTGCTGCTGTCGCAGCCGCCCCTGAACTTGCTGACCTGGTGTCAACGTTTGATATCAGTATTATCGTCAGAACTGAGAGTAACTTTAAGCGTCATGAAGAGGAGAACGTCTTCATATTTTCCTCCAATCACGAAACAGCATCGTTTTTCTTCCTCTTACAGGAAGTTTGTACGCCCAAATCAGAAAGCCAGTGTTTTTTCCTTAGCTCAGTCAATGATGAGATCAAGTAACACGAGAGGTTAATATTCGAGGCCTCGGGTAGCGCAGACATAGCAGTTTGTATATTTGTTTTCATACGTGTCTTGGTTATTGATATTCGAATGTACAGAGTTTGTATAACAAAATCTGTACATGATAGTCGATACACACACACTCACATACTACACAAACAAAGCAAAGAAAAGTTGCCGCTTTGTGATTTGAAGAAAATATGAAAATGCTTTCTGCTACGTTCTTATCTAGATAATGCGCAAATCTACCTGGACCTGTGAAAAAACTGACGAGAAAGAAAAACGAACAACGAAGTAGATGAATGCCAGAGCTGTATACCTGTCTTTTGTGTGTGTGTGTGTGTGTGTGCTTGTGTGTGTGTGTTTGTGTATTGTGTGTCCAAGTGTGTGTGCTTATATATTGTAACAGGGTGAGTCATCTATGGTTGCTAAGAAAAGATATATATCTTAGCTAGCTGATGGTATGTCTATCAAGATGTTTGTTATCATGCATACATACATACATACACGCACACACACATATATATGTATATACATATGTATGTATGTATGTATGTATGTATGTATATATATATATATATATATATATATATATATATATATATATATATATTCATATACATATGTTATGAAATATACGCATATGTATTATACCTGCATACATATATATACATACGTACATCAACACGCACACACACATATATATTTGTGCATGTGCACACATACATATACAAACATATACAACATAAGCATATACAAACACAGGTGCATATATGCACCCACATGCACACACAACGACAGAGACACACACATACTATATATTACATTATATTTCATTTCAACTTTACCTGTTTTCCCTCTTTCTGCTTTTTTTTCTTTAACCAGGAGTATCTTTGCTTCAAAATCACTCATCATTCTATATTAAATTTCTATCTATGGAAATCTATTACTTACGATTCCAATTCCATAGCTCTTATTTCCTGATTTAATTAAAGATATTTATCTCGTCTGGTTGCATTTACTTATGCAGGACTATTTTTTTTTCTCTAATATTTTAGCATATTTGTTCTACTTAAGGGTCAGATATATTAGGTAGACGGCTGTGTTTATTGAGAACAGCGTAATGTGCGTACATATGCATTCATGTAATTTTATATACAGACATCACTGGATCTACAGATCATCGGATGTTGCAGTATATCATTAGTCACCATGCGCTTCTAATTCTTTTACTATTGCACTATTCTGGCACAAACCGACGTCTTGGCCCAAATCGGTAAACTAAATCGTCCTTCTATCGTCGCTGAAGCATTCTGAATGGCCTTTTCCGATTTCTTGGATGTCACTCGGCAACGGCACGGGTTCTCGCGTTGTCTCTGAACGTTGCAACATGTCCGGCTCACAGGAACTTGTGCGTTTGGTTTTCACATCGTTCATTCCGTTTCCATTTTCGAACAATTTCATTTAGGCCATGCTTTCGCAATGACATTCCTAGCATGGATCTTTCCATGGCTATTTAAGTCGATGTTCTTCTCTCTCCGTTGTAGCGCATGTCTCACTTGTTTATTAGGGCTCAAATAGCATGTTGCTATTAAAGACCAGCAGCCGAGAGGACAAGCAGGTTTCGGTAACACCATCTCTTGAACAGATGAAAGTCGGCGCCTACAGCAAAACAAAAGAACTTGTCACGAGGTAATCCAGAATTACGTTCCTGGAGAGAGAAGTATAGAGACTGATAGCAACTGGCTCGGTGTGAGCGATAATAGCAGATAGGTAACCGGTGTAGAGGACGGAGAAGACAAAAACCGAAGCACATACCGTCATGACGATCTGAGAGAAAGTCCTATTATTCAGGGCACAACAGATGGACGGAGGTCACAAACAGGTAGTTTTGTCATTATGTTGACATGCCAGCTACGGCTGGTTGCGTTTCTTGATCTCGAGTTGAATAACAGTTATTTTTACCAAATTTCTTGAGATTGTTGGACTACTCGAGAGTGACAAAGGGAAGTAGGTCTCCAATAGATGTGGCTTTATGACATCGGTACTAGCAGTCGTTCGGTGAAGGCGAAGAGAGAGAAAGAAAACGAGAAAGCTAGAGTGAGAGAGAGGAGAAGGGGGTGAGAATGAGAGATAGACAAAAGAGAGAAAGAGAGAGGGAGCTAGATAGAGAGAGTGAGTGAGGGAGTGAGAGACAGAGGGTGAGAGAGAGAGAGTGAGAAAGAGAGAGAAACTCAAAGTGTTTTCAAAAGGTTGTTGCCATAAGTTTTGTTGCCAGAGACTTGCGTGATTGACGCGGTCGAATGCTTTACTTCTGGCAATCAGTCAAAGCTTCTGCTAATCATATATCGATTTCTAATGCTGGAATATGACCAGAAATACTTACGGCTGCTGTGTACAGTCGACTTGATCGAATACAGTACATTACTGGTATTATGTTGTCAAGTGAAATGAATTAAAAGCTAATTCACACTCGGCAGGATTAGCATTTTGTTGGACCTATTCGCTTAATTCAAGGTGGCAAGCTAGCAGAATCATTATCATGTCAAAAATAGAAGAAAATGCTTTGTGGATTTGTTCCGGTTCTTTCCGTTTTGAGTACAAATTCCGGCGAGGTAAACTTTGCCTTTCATCCGTTTGGGGTCGATAAATTAAAGTAACGGGCGCAGGAGTGGCTGTGTGGTAAGTAGCTTGATTACCAACCACATAGTTCAGGGTTCAGTCCCCCTGCTTGGTACCTTGGGCAAGTGTCTTCTACTATAGCCTCGGGCCGACCAAAGCCTTGTGAGTGGATTTGGTAGACGGAAACTGAAAGAAGCCTTTCGTATATATATATA
>NC_068999.1:50490735-50494191 GCF_001194135.2 Octopus bimaculoides
ATATGTATGTATGTATGTATATGTTTGTGTGTCTGTGATTGTCTCCCCCCCCCCACAACATCGCTTGACAACCGATGCTATTGTGTCCCCGTAACTTAGCGGTTCGGCAAAAGGGACCCGATAGAATAAGTACTAGGCTTATAAAGAATAAGTCATGGGGTCGATTTGCTCGACTAAAGGCGGTGCTCCAGCTTGGCCGTAGTCAAATGACTGAAACAAATAAAAAAAATAAAAGAATACTATTGGGGTCGGTTTAATCTACTTGTCCCCTCTCCTCAAAATGTCTGGCTTTGAACCCTGCAACCAGCCGGCGTTGCCCGTTCAGTGGCCATGTTATGATCTCGGTCACTAAAATCTCATCATCAATGTCGCCATCCTGATCGTCATCGTCATCGTCATCATCGTCGTCGTCGTCATCATCATCATCACTGTCATAATCAGTGTTATCACTACTATCATCGTCGTCGTCGTCGTCATCACCCCTGTCATCATCGTCGTCGTCATCATCATCATCATCGTCGGCAACATTATCGTCATCATTATCGTCGTCATCATCATCATCGACGTCGTCATCATTAACGTTATCATCATCGTCATCATCATCATCATCATCATCATCATCATCATCATCAGCATCATCATCATCAGCATCCCGTCGTTACTGTAGTCGTCACTTGCAGCGCTGTTAAGGTTAGGAAACTAAGTAGAGAGCTTTCCTACTTTTACACCATTCTTAAACACAAATGCTAAAACTAAAGAAAAAAACAAACAAACAAACAAACACATCTGAAATTCTGATACCATTAATCATGAATTTGTACTAACTTGGTATACTTAATAAAACAATAACAATAAAAAGTAAAAAAAAAATACAATAAACACCAAATATAAAAAAATTAATTACAATAACAATATGTAGAATCGCATCATTAATGTGTTATGTGCCGATGCATCAACATGGAGATGCATATTGTTGAATCGTCTGCAAAGCAATCAATAACTGACACAGATTGAGCGAACATAATACCTTCTTGCGTTTGGCACACTTTAAGAAAGCTTTCACAATCTGCAAACCAAGCAAGTTTGTTCAGATTGTTTCTGGTGGAGATATTTAGACAACAATATAGAACTGCGCTCGGCGTTGAGCCGGAATATGTATTCTTTCCTCTGTTGTCCGTGTGTGTGCGTGCATGTGAGTGCGGGTGTATGTATGTGTGTGCGTGTCTATGTATGTATGCTTGTAAGTATTTATATATGCATCCGTGTACACACACACACACACACACACACACACACACACACATATATATATATATGTCTGTCTGTCTGTCTGTCTGTCTGTCTGTCTGTCTGTCTGTCTGTCTGTCTGTCTATATGTCTGTCTGTCTATCTATCTATCTATCTATATACATATATATACATACATATACATACATATATATATACATACACATATATATACATATATATATACATATATATATGTACATACACACACACACACACGCACACACACACACACACACACACACACACACACACACACACATATATATATATAGTAGAGGCGAAATGGCCCAGTGGTTATGACGAAAAGTGTTTCCACCCGTGACCATTCACGTGACCATTCACTAGAATTGTACCATACACTTACTACAATATTAGTGTATATCTATTTTTATGTATCCTACTTCCTTTATAGGAGGGTCAAATGTGTTATGAAGTCGATTGCGTAAGTACAAGTCAGCTCGTAAAGGCCTGGTTTCTTTTCATTTGTCTTTACGTAGCCAGACGTTACTGGACTATTCTAATGAGGCCAAGAGAGAGAGAGAGAGGTGTAGTTCATAGACCACACCAGGAAATAAACTTGCATATGTTGAGTGATGCATGAATGAATGATTTATATTCCGGGAAGGAATAAATCAAAATACCATTGATTAAAAGCAATTAACCGTATAATTATTTAATATCCTGTCAATTATGTTGACCTCTATGCTAGCATATCCTCCTACTTCAATAATGCCCTAATATTTCCAATTTGGCTTAATCATTTATAAACAATATACATGTATCAGATTAATGGGAAAATAAATGTTTTAAATGATTACTCATTAATTATAAGAAATTCAATTATATATTTTATTTGTCAGTGCAAAATAATATATGTAGAAAAAATATATGTATTTATAAAATTGTAAGTCCAGCAAAGAATTTGAAGGAAGAGTAAAGTAGTCAAATGTAGATATAAAAACCAAATATAGACATAAGAACCACAACAAATTGATGAATGTCACTACCTCGATAAATATTTACTGAGACACTGAAAGATTACATTAACAATCTGGTAGAAAGAAGGTATCACTAATAGTCTCCTATTAATTATACCGCCAAAGAAATCAATATAATAGGTAACAACAGTCTTAAAAAATAAGTACTGTTTAGTAATAAAAAATAAGTACTGTTTAGTAATAAAAAATAAGTACTGTTTAGTAAGAATTCATTCGACTAAAATTTCTTCAAGATGGTGTTACCTATTGTATTGATTTCTTTGGCGGAACCGCTAAGTTACAAGGATATAAACAAACTAGTATTGGTTGTCAAGCGGTGGTGGGAGCCAGACACAATCACAAAGACACACAGACGCACATACACACACACATACACACAGACACACGTAGACACACACACGTGCACACACACACACACAAACACACACATGTGTCGGGATTCTTCCAGTTTCCGTCTACAAAATTCAATCAAAAGGCTTTGGTCGAAATCGAGGCTATAGTAGAACACACCTGCCCAAGGTCTCACGCAGTGGGATTGAACCGGGAACCATGTGGCTGGGCAGCAAACTTCTTAACACACAGCCACGCCTACGCCTATTAAAGAATCTCACGACGTCAATCATATGATTTTTCCAAATTTTGCAGTGCTTGCGGATAGGAAAAGAATGTGAACCAGGAACAAAGCAATTCCCTGCATTTGCGTCGTTATTTCTGAATCTCTCTCTCTCTCGCAAGTTGGGTAATTTTTAAAGCGTCTTGGTAACGACAGGGCAGAACTGAAGACTGCGAGCAGTGGACCTAAATCTTTCGCCGCAGACGTATTCACTCGCAGTGTTTAAGTCGTAAATATTCTGAACCTTGCTTCGAAGTTTAAACCTCGACATCGTTCACGTAACTTAAGATATCTCTCTTTGTAATCGATAAGAATTAAATACCCGTGAAAGATTATACTGGAGCTAATTCAGCAAAGAATATTTATTCTCTGGGTATTGCCTAAATAGTTCCATGTGGTGTCTATCGCAACGAAATTGTAAAGAAATTGGCTTACAAGTTGACTGCTTTTAACGACTTTCACATACATAGAAACAGAGAAACATAGAAACGAAAAGAGAGAAATAGAAAGAGAGAGAAAGAGGGGGAAAGAGAGAGAGAGAGAGAGTGAGAGAGA